>NW_012121376.1:2599158-2630036 GCF_000951035.1 Colobus angolensis palliatus
AAAGAAAGAAAGAAAGAAAGAAAGAAAGAAAGAAAGAAAGAAAGAAAGAAAGAAAGAAAGAAAGAAAGAAAGAAAAGAGAAAGAAATTAACCTTGAAACAATACACCAGGAAATCTGTAGCCCTGGATCAAAACTTGCCTACTTATCCTGCCAACCCAACATGGCATTTTTATGGTCCAAAGAGACAGGTTGGTGCCCAACAGCATGTGATGGCTGAGACTAGTGGGCTCGGGGCTTACAAACCAGGCAGCAGCAGCCCCACGGGGTGCTGGAAGTCCATGAAAGGAGGCTGTGCTTTTCCTTGCAGGCAGTGGAAGGCCTGAAATATTTTAGGCAGGGAGGACCATCCCAGGTCCCAGGCTGCCCCGTGGAGGGTGGATTTCAAAGGGAGACAGACGGAGGACGTTGCACCCCTGTGTGGGGGCTGAGGAGGGTCTGAGCCACATTTTAACTTCAAGGTGAGCCACAGGAAAGCAGCTGCCAATTAAGCCCCCGAGGCAGGTATGCACTTCTCCCAAACTCTCCACACAGCTCAGTAGGGACAGGGGTCCATGACCAGGACAGACTCTGGAGGGGCCACCGGGGGCCAGGAAAGGAGGGCAGAGCCTCACTCAAGCCTGGTTCTCCCGCCTCATCCACCCCCAAACCCTTGACCCCAAAACAAACATCCTGGAAAACAAATCGGGACACTACACCAAATTCCACTATAAACAACCATAAAATAAACCCAGGCCCATATGCTGACAATACTAAAAGAATCAGACACGTGCCTAGTGAAGTCAGGCAGCGGGGAAAAATCTGGCTGTCCTTTTGGTTTTGGTTTTAGGAGATGCAGAAAGTGCTGCTGACAGAAACCATGCATTTGGCACCCACCGATCCTCAAACATCGACAGAGAACACCGGGTGCCTGACACTCGCCTCTCCAGGCAGGGGGCTGCTATCTCGGCAATCTTGAGGTAGGGTATCTTGCCTCAAGTCACAGAGAAACAGCAGCAGAGCCCAGGCTCTGGAACCGGGGCTTCGGGATGTCCCCGCGCCCAGGGCAGGCAGGGGAGGCTTACGGATCCCTCTTGAGGGATGACCGTAGGTACAGAAAATAAAAGGTACGGGGTTACAAAGGAAACCAAGTATCTTGAAATGTTAAATTGTTTAAAAATCAAATTTGTGAGACAGCCATGCACATCCTTCTGAATTAACATACTAAATAACAAGATGAATCCACGAGCGTAAAATCAACTGTCACTTAGGAGCAGTGGAGGCGTTCAGTGCCCCTCAGCGAATGGGACGTGAGTGTGATGTAATGAAATACTCAGGCTTCCTGCTGGGGGCCAAGGCCCTGGCTTCGTAACTGGGGAAATGCTGAGTTTCATCCAGAGGCAGCGAAGACCACAACGCTGTATGTTCCCCATCTAAGTCGAGGCCCCATGAATTCTCTCCCCGCCCCGTGGCGGCCTGTGGGGAACTCTCCGAGGTGCTGACCCTGCCCTCGGATGCGTCTTGGCTTTTGGACAGGGACGTCCCGTGACTCTTGTCTCTGAGCAGGCACGGCTGGCCTTCCGGAGAAAGTGGGGTGTGTTCTCGGGTCTCCCCCAGTCAGACCCTCGGCTTTCTCGCCCAGCCTCCCTGGACAGTCACACACACTGGTGACCCATGATGTCGACCCCTCCCCAGTCCTGGACCCCCAAAGTCCAGCCCATGCTCAGAGCAGGAGGCTCTGCTCCCCCTAAAGAAAGTCCACTGCCGTCCTCAGGTCCAAAAGGCAGGCTGGAAGAGGGCGTGGCCGGCAGAATCACGGCCCTCAAAAATGTCCCTGTTTTGAATGTGTCCCCTTATGCAGCAAAGGGGACTCTGCAGACATGACTGAGTTAAGGATCAGGAGAGGGAGAGATGACCCTAGATTATCTGGGCGGGCCGCCCTGAACCACAAAGGTCCTTGTAAGAGAGGGGCAGGAGGTTAGAGAGGAGAGGAGACAAGAGGCTGCCCCGCTGGCTCTGAAAGCAGAGGAGGGGCCTTGAGCTACGGAACGCAGGCGGCCTCTGGAAGCTGGGAAAGGCGAGGAACAGATTCTCCCTGGAGCCTCCAGAAACTTAGGTGTTACAAATTTCATGTTTAGACTTGGGTCCCATCCCCACGATATCTCATTATGTGCGTACACACACTCTACAACTTAAAGAAAGCCAAGATCTGAAACACTCCTGATCCCAGTCATTTCGGAGAAGGCGTTCTTACAGCCTGTACCATTGTCATTCCATTGGACAGATGGGGAAACCGAGTCTCGGAGGAATCGTGATGGGCTATGGGAGACCTGCCTGGATGTGTCCTGGAGGGCATGGGAGGGACTCCCATAACTGGGTAGAGCTGTTTGTCTCCCGCCTTATGTGGATGGCCCATAAGGAGGTACCCCCCCCTACAGACTAGCGCAATGAGGCTCAGACAGGCAATGTGACAGTGTGACTGGGGGTCCATCCGCGGAACAGGCAGTTGGTGGGGACGCAGGGACTCACCTGTCCACTGAGAGGTGTGGCTTCGCCCTGAGCTGTGGCTTCCTCTACAAAACGGGGAGACTGAGGGGGCTGCGGTGACTACAATGGACACGTGCCAGACCCTGGTGCACTGGTCTGTGCTGTCCCAGGACAGGAGCATGGGCAGTGGCACCCAGTCCTGCCTGTGACCCCTGGTGGGAGTGGGTGAAAGGGGAGCATGGAACTGAATTCGCTTGGCCACTTCGGGACAGAGTCCTGGGACAGGCTCTCTGGGACAGCCCCTTTCACTGCAGCCTTACGGCAGAGCTGGGACCCAATCCCAGGAAACCTCACTCCCAGGAAGTCCTGTGTGTCCTCCCTGCAGCCCCCTCTGTCCACCCGAGACTGTTTCAAAGCGTCCGGTCTGGGGAAAGGCTCAACTCTCTAAAACAGAATCCAGGCAGAGTCTTTCTCAGAGGGATGCCATCGGCCTGGAAAGTTCTCTCCATTATTACTGAGACGCACAGCTGGTCCCTGTGCATGCACCACTGGCTCTCCCCAGCCTCAGAGGCAGGTCCTGTCCTCAGCTCCTCTTTACAGATGAGGAAACGGAGGCACAGGGAGGTGACGCTGCTTGCCCAGGGTTTCCAGGTGGCAGGGCTGGGGCTTGGCACCCACCCATCCCCACACTAGGGACGAGGAAAGGAATCCCCTTCACAGCAGAGCTCAATGGGCCCAGAAGGCGCGGAGCAGGGCCATGCTATCCGGCCCCGGACAGCAGCTGCTAAGTGCTTAATCCCCAGGCTGCGGGAGGGAACCCGGGAGGGGGAGTTAGTATTTAAAGGGTGCAGAGTTTCATTTCTGCAAGGTTCAAAGTGAAAGGGGTTCTGGAGACAGATCGCAGTCATGACTGTACAATATGCTTAACACCACTTACTGTACACTTAAAAATGGTTAAAATCATACTTTTTTTTTTTTTTTGAAATGGAATCTTGCTCTGTCGCCCAGGCTGGAGTGCAGTGGTGCTATCTCAGCTCACTGCAACCTTCGTCTCCTGGGTTCAAGCGATTCTCCTGCCTCAGCCTCCCAAGTAGCTGGGATTACAGGTGCCTGCCACCATGCCCAGCTAATTTTTTTTTTTTTGTATTTTTAGTAGAGAAGGGATCTTGCCATGTTGGCCAGGCTGGTCTCTAACTCCTGACCTCAAGTGATCTGCAGGCTTTGGCCTCCCAAAGTGCTGAGATTATAAGCATGAGCCACCACACCCAGCTGCTCCAGCAGTGGTCTCAACAAGGCCAGGTATGGGGCTGGCTGCGCGGCTTTCGCTGTGGCTGCTGCAGCTATCCCGGGCTAAGTGACAGTCCAGGTCTGCAACTGTGCCCCTGCCTCCGGCAATTGCACCCTTATTCAGCTGCTTATTACCCAGCAAGGCACCAGCCAGTCAAGCTGCCCTGCTGGGCACACAACTAATTGGGATGGCTGGGTTTGGAGAGGAGTAAATGGGGGCTGGGGGGGCCACCCACCCCTGCCTCAGCACCAGTCCCACAGCAAGCCCCAATCCGCCATGTCCCTCTCATCAGGCCCCAGGTGAGGGGTGCCTGGAGGAGAGAGGAGCTTAGGAAAGGCAGCTCTTGACTCCCCAGTGCAGGGGGTGAGTCCTCCTGCTCCACCTGCTGGGGCCTCCTGCTTTACAAACGCCCACACGGGGTCACCTGGACACCTCTGGGGCCTGCCTTCCACTACATCATGCCCTGGGTCTGTTTCAGGAACCCACAGGTGAAGAAACAGAGAAACGCAGGGGTTGGGGGGAGAGAGAGAAGGGGGAGCAAAAACAGAAACAGTGACAGAGAGTGAGAAAAAGAGACAGGGAGGGAGGGAGATGGAGAAAACTAGGAGAGAGACAGAGAGCAAAGCAGATAGGGAGAGAGAGAGAGGAAAACAGGGAGGAAGAGAGATGGAGAAAACTAGAAGAGACAGAGAGCAAAGCAGATAGGGAGACGGAGAGTAAAAGACAGGGAGGAAGAGAGATGGAGAAAACTAGGAGAGAGAGACAGAGCAAAGTAGATAAGGAGATAGGAAAAGAGAGGGAGGCACAGAAAGGGAGGAAAAGAGAGGGAGGGACAGAGAGGGAGGAAAAGAGAAAGGGAAAAAGAAAGGGGAAGAAGTGGGGAGAGGGAGGGAAGGAGGACGACAGAGGGAGGGAAACAGAGAAAATTTCTGTCCTAACTCTCCCATCCTTTTCTCAAAGGCAGAGAATGCAGAATCCCTGCCAGGACACCCAAGCTGGGGTACAAATACTGTGCACTGTTTGGTAGCCCTGCGACCACAGGAGGTAGCCAGCTCCCAGGTGTCCATTCACCGTTTGCTGAACACCTGCCCTGCACCCAGATTGGTGTCGGGCCTGTTAACACACAGGCAGTGTCTTCACACCAAAGCATGGGCCACATGGTGCCTTCTGGAGTAGGGGGCCATCTTGTGAAGACCAGGATGTGGGTCCCCAGTCCCCTCCACACTAAGGGAAGACTCTGCCACAGAGGGGACATTTATGTCCTGGAGCATGACCACTGTGAGGCCAGGTGTGGAGACAGCTGTCCATCCCCTGGCAGCCACCAGCTCCTCCTCTCCCACAGCACTGAAGCCCCATTGTCAGCCAGACACATGCCCCCTCCCAGATAAGGACTACATTTCCCAGCCTCCCTTGCAGCTAGGTGTGGTTACATGACTGAGTTTTGGCCAACAGAATGTGAGCACCATTCTAGGAGCAACTCCTGGGTTGCATCCTTAAAAGACCGGCTCATGGTCTTCCTGTGGTCATGGGGGTAAGCCAGGGTCACACCCCAGAGATGGAGTGGCCCAAGACAGAAGAGGCCTGGGCACAGTGACCTCACAGAGCAGTCTCTACACTGAGTGACTCGTACTTGAGAGAAATGTGTTTTTCTCGTTTAATACAATATCATTTTTATTTATATATGATTTTTAAATATAACATAAAACTTGCCATTTTAACAATTTTAAAGTTCACAGTCCAGTGGCATTCAGCACATTCAACGCTGTGCATCGGTCACCTCTGTCTACTTGCAGGGCACTGTCGTTGCCCCCACCAGAAACCCTGCACCCAGGAAGCAGCCACTTCCCGTTCCTCCCACCCCAGCCCCTGGTAACCCAGTCCACTCCCTGTCCCCATGAATTTCCCTGGTCTAGAGAGTTCACATGCCACATTTGTCCTTTTGTGACCGGCTTCCTTCACTCAGCATCACGTTCTCAGGCTCATTCATGCTGCAGCCAGTGTCAGACCTGAAGATGCTGTTATTTTAGGTCTGGTCAGTTTGGCCTCCTCCTTTTTTTATTTTTATTTTTTACTGTTCCTTGAAAAGCAGGGCTCACTCACAGGCAGGGTGCTCAGCACTGGCCTGGCCTCCTCCTAACACACCAGGTGCTCCAGGCTGAGTGCCCCTCAGGTTCCCAAGTGAAGCCCCCACTCCAAATGTGCCTGTATGTGGAGATAGGGCCTTTAAGGAGGTATTTAAGGTTAAACGAGGCCCTGTGGGTGGGGCCCTAATCTGATGGAACTGGTGGCCTTATAAGAAGAGGAAGAGAGGGAGATCCTCTCCAGGCACCAAGGAAAGCCCCGTGAACACAGCGAGAAGGAGCCCAAGGAGCGAGCCCCCAGGGGAACTCCACAGGCACCGTGCTCTTGGACTGTCCAGCTTTCAGAACTGGGAGAAAACGCACCCAGTCTACGGTGTTTTGTTATGGCAGAGCCCAAGGTGAGCCATGAGGCCGAGGAGAAAGGCGAACGCCCGGAGAAAGAAAAGCATACACCCACGGCATGTAAGGGCCCGCGTTCCTCCTCCTCCTCTGTCCTGACCGCCCCTGACCCACCAGCTGCACGTTTTTCCTGCAGGCTTGCACCCAGGCCAGGGACTTAACTGTTCCCAGGCACTGACTGATTCACTTACGCAGGTTGCTGCCCCCAAACACTGGAAGATCAAGCCTGGAAACTGACCCTGGCCCTGAGCCAAGTTCCTTCACCCTCACATGACCTCCATCATCCGATCCCGTTCGTTGCAGACATACCGGGGCAGAACATCACTCATCTCCCTGTTCCCACGAGGAAGCTGCAGCCCCCTCTGTAAGTCCCCCCAACAAATGCCACGGGCTGTCCACCCTGGTGTTCAGAGCTTCCTTTGCTGGAATCCTAACCCACCCGCATCTCAGGAAGGTTTGCATCCTTTGTGGGAACTCTCCTGCCTGCGGCTTTTGGGGTGACTCCAGCTGAGGGTTCGGCTGGAAGGAACAGCATGAAAGACTCTGTTTCCTGGGCTGTACAACAGGTGTCATGGCACCTGCAGCACTGAGCGTGTTCTCCGACATAGCCAGGCAGAGACGCCCGCAGGGCTCCTGGCTCACAGCACACACTGGGCTGACCAGCTCAGGAAGGGAAGCTGACGCCATGCACCCCGATCGGTTAACTTTCAAGGGGTGCAGCTTGCCAACAATCCCCCGAGACCCACTATCGAGCTCCACTGCCACGCGGCAGTGCCCCACCCCCAGCAGTCCCACTCAGGACATCAGTGCAGAGGCCAAAGGGAATGGCATGGTGACAGCAGCAGAGCGGCAAGTGAGACCCCTGAGCAGACTCAGGGCCAGGCTCACAGTCAGCACTTTCTGTCGAACCTCATTCAATCCAGAGCCTCCTATCAGGCGGGCAGAGCAGATGCGGGGACCATGAGATGGCCAGACTGGTTCCCTACACAGGGTGCCGGGACGTGGGCTGGTGCCTGCACTGCACTGGTTACATGTTCTGAAGATCGCCCTTGGAAACAGTTATGACTATTTAGGGAATACAGGAAATTAAAGTAGAACATTATTGGCTGGGCACAGTGGCTTACACCTGTAATCCCAGCACTTTGGGAGGCTGAGGCAGGAGAATTCTTGAGGCCAGGAATTGGAGACCAGCCTGGTCAACATAGTGAGACCCCATCTCTACAAAACATAAAAATATTAGCTGGGCATGGTGGTGCATACCTGCAGTCCCAGCTCCTTAGGAGGCTGAGGTGGGAGGATCATTTGAGCCCAGGAGATTGAGGCTGCAGTGAGCTATGATCTTACCACTGCACTCCAGGCTGGGGGACACAGCAGAACAAGACCCTGTCTCAAAACATAAAATTATTTGTTTTGTAACCAGGGAGGAAAGAGTCTCAGCAAACTGAAGCCACTTTCCCTGATGGCCACACAGGGAGGCCGGAGGGCCTGGCAGGCTGTGTGCCTCAAATATGCAGCCCAAGGGCCCTGGCAGGGTGGCGGGAAGGCTCAGGAAACCCACAGCAGCAGACTCGACTCTCCCATCTCCGCGGTTACTGCTGATGCAGCGTCTGACCCTGCCAGACCCTGGCCCAGCCAAGCAGGGCCCCACTCGAGACACTCGACCCCCAGGCGCTGCCCGCTGACCTCAGGCAAACTGGCCCCTGGCTGAGGAAACTCGCCGGGCCTTGCCCCCAGACGCCTCCGACAAAGAGGAGCTGGTTTGCGGTGACAGCATTTTCCCGGAGCCGAACTCCAGCAGGGATTTATCACACATTCTTGTCGAAGGCCACCAGGTGACCAGTGGACATGTGTGGTTACGCCCAGGCCGAGCGGCCACCGGTTCCTGTGAGGAGAGGGCAGAGCGGTGGTCAGAGCTCATGGGAGCAGCATCTCCATGTGGCAGGCGGGCCTCAGAGGTGCTGCTGGAGAGGCCCCTGCAGGTTACTGCACAGCCAGCGTGCGGGGTTTGCAACCTGCCCCTGCGAACTCCAAGGTCAAAGCAGCGAGGCTGAGATGCTGATGGTCATGACTCTGGGGACTTTCTGGTGGCAGGGACGGCCTGAGCAACCCAGGACTCCTTCCCATCCCATTCCCCAGCTGCCACTGGGAAGCAGAGTCTACCAGACTGTCGTGTCTGAGGCTCAGATGAGACAACCAAGGCTCAGATTGGTGAAGGCTTGCACCAGGTCGCACAGGCACAGGCTGGTCTGACCACACCTAACCATGAAGAGGTGTTCATCTTTATTAGAATGTTCCTCTCCTTCCCTCCTCCCCCACCGCCTGCTGAACGCTGAGAAGGAAGCTGACCTAGCGTCAGGGAGCTCACAATTCCAACAATACCGAAAAACTGTACTACAAGATAAATGCCCACATAAAGGCGGAAAAGTAAGTGTTTCAGAATCTGAAAAAGGGAGCAGCCAACCCCATCTGGGAGCTGGGGATGAGTTCAGAGAGGCGCATCTGAACTGGGTCTTGAGGGATGCATGGGAGCTCACTAAGAAGGAAGGGCGGCCGGGCGTGGTGGCTCATGCCTGTAATCCCAGCACTTTGGGAGGCCAGGGCGGGCGGATCACGAGGTCAGGAGATTGAGACGATCCTGGCTAACACAGTGAAACCCCATCTCTACTAAAAATACACAAAAAAATTAGCCGGGCATGGTGGCAGGCGCCTGTATTCCCAGCTACTCCGGAGGCTGAGGCAGGAGAATAGCGTGAACCCGGGAGGCGGAGCTTGCAGTGAGCCGAGATTGCACCACTGTACTCCAGCCTGGGCAACACAGCGAGACTCCGTGTCAAAAAAAAAAAAAAACCAAGAAGGAAGGGCATTCCCAAGAGAGGAACCAGCATACGCAAAGAGGAAGGCACAACGTACTTGTGGACCGTCCAGAGGACGGTGGGCAGGTGTGCAGAATACCGACCAGGCGACAGCTGAAAACAAGGCCAGAACTCCAGGAGGGCTGCACATCTTGCTGGGGAGCCTAGTCTTTATCCCGGAGACTCTTATGCAATGGAGTAGAGTGATCAGACTGCTGCTCTGCCATTCTGTCGCCTGCAGAGATGACCGCACCAAAGATGGGTAGCTAGGTGCCTTTCCAGAGGCGGGTGTCCTGGGCAGGGGTCATGCCCCACTCTCCTTGTTGTCTCCTCTGCACGGGTGTAGACGGCAGCCCTCTGTCCCACATGGCCTTCTCTGTGTGTGTCTGTGTCTCTTCTCCTCTAAGGACACCAGTCCCACTCAACTCCGGTGGGACCTCATCTTAATTAACTACATCTGCAACAACCCTATTTCCAATTACAGTCATGATCACATTCACTGGCATGAACTTTAGGGGCATGATCAACTCTGTGATTGGAACTGTGCAACCTCCTTCATACACATAACCCCTCAGCAGCTTCAGGGGGGGTACTCTTATCCGCTTATGGGGGGGTGGACAGGGAAACTGAGGCCCTGGGTGGCAGAGCCAGGGCTCTAACACCCAGGCTGTTTCCTTATCTCCTCCCCAGGAGCCCAGGTCCAGGGGTCCCAGGAGCCAGAAAGGTAAAGGTGAGCCGGGAGAACGTCACCCTGGGGACTTCTGACACTTTAGTAATTTCCCTAGTACTTGGGTGGCACGGGAAGGTTCAGGGACCCAGGCAGCTTTTGCCTTTCCCGCAAAAGGCAAAAGCTCGGCAGGCTCTGCAGCCACTCCCTCTAGAAGGTGAGCTCATCAAATACTGAGTCTCCCACGACAGCCGCAAAAGTGACGTGCGCCCGGGGGCCGCCCTCAGGTTTGGCCCCAGGGTGTGCCCTGCCCCTTCTTTTCTGAGATAGTGCCTAGTGAGGAGGGCTTGGAGCCAGGCGGATAAATACCCAGGACCAGACGCAAAGCCTTGTCCCTCAGTGCCTACCCAAACTCACAGCCCAGACCTCTCCTGAACACAGAACCAGGCAGGGCCCTGCCCTGGGGGAGCTCGAGGTCTCAGGCAGAGAGGCTGATGCTGACAAACACACCCAACACTGAACGAGATGCAAATACTTATGAAAAACCCAAGCTGTAGACTTTTCACTAAAGTAGATACACAGTGGTCCACAAGCACATGGAAAGACACTCACCGCCATCAGCCTCCAGGGAATGCAAATCACAGCCACAGCGAGCTGCACCTCACAGCCCTGAGCATGGCTGTAAGCAGGAGGCAGACAGCGGTGAGTGCTGGCGAGGACAGGCCACGCTGGAGCCCTCCGGCACTGCTGGTGAGAACGCCAAGGTGCAGCTGCTGTTGGAAACAGTCTGGCTGCTCCTCAGGAGGTTAAACTCAGAGTCACCATAGGTCCCAGCAACTCCTCTCCTGGTGTCTACCCGAGAGAAGTGAAAACACACAGCCATGTGAAGGTGTGTACACAGTGTTCGTAACAGTGTTATTTGTAAGAGACAAGAGCCGAATAACTCTGATATCCATCAACTAATGAGCAGATGAACAAAACGCAGTCCATCCACACCGGGGCTATCGCTCAGCCACAAAAGCAAGGGGAGCCCTGAGGACGCCGCTATGATGCAGGTAAGCCTTGAAGGCATCGCACAGAGTGAAAGAAGCCAGCACAGAAGAACGTACTGTCCGGTTCCATTCACATGGAAGGTCCAGGATACGTAAACCCAGAGAGACAGGAAAGAGTTTGGCAGTTGCCAGGGGCTAAGGGAGGGGCAGTAGGGAGGGAGATGGACTGTTCATGAACGAGGAGTTCCTTTTTTGGGATAAAGATGCTCCAGAAGTAGACACTGGCAAAGGTTGCACAACTTGGTGAATGCACAAGAAACCACCAAATTGTGTACTTTGAGAGGGCGAACATTATGGTATGTGGACATACCTCCATAAAAAGAAAACTGGGCCAGGCCCAGCAGCTCACACCTGTAATCCCAGCACTTTGGGAGGCCGAGGTGGGCGGATCACCTGAGGTCAGGAGTTCAAGACCAGCCTGGCCCACATGGTGAAACCCTGTCTCTACTAAAAACACAAAAATTAGCCAGCCGCAGTGGCACATGCCTGTAATCCCAGTTACTCAGGAGACTGAGGCAGAAGAATCACTTGAACCCAGGAGGCAGAGGTTGCAATGAGCCAAGATTACACCACTGCACTCCAGCCTGGGCGACAGAGTGAGTCTCAAAAGAAAAGAAGAAAAGAAAGAAAGAAAATTGGGCCAGGTGTGGTAGCTCATACCTTAATCCCAGCACTTCAGGAGACTGAGGCAGGAGGATTGTTTCAGCCAAGGAGTTCAGGACCAGCCTGAGCAACACAGCCAGACCCCCATCCCTACGAAGAAATAATAAAATAGAAAAATAACAGAATAAGACTACAGGTGGGGCGCACCTGTAGTCCCAGCTACTCAGGAGGTGGAGGCTGCCATGAGCTGAGATTGTGCCACTGCACTCCAGCCTGGGCAACAGAGCAAGACCCTGTCTCAAAAAAAAGAAAAGTAGAGAAAAGCAGAGAGGAAAGAAAGAAAGAAAAAAAAGGAGAAAGATAAGGAAAGGAAGAAAGAAAAAAGAAGACTGACAAGGCGCCGGCACATTCCTTGTGAACGTGAGGAATGAGCTCCCACACCGCTCCTCCTGGGCTTGGGACAGTGTTTTCAGTGTCCTCTGAGAACCATCCCCTGCCCGTGTCCTAGGGGAGCTGCTGGTCAGCATGTCCCGCCCACAACCACCTGCCCTCACATCTGCAGTGAGCACGTGCCCGGCCTGGTCAATCAGAAATTACATCCCTCATAGGCAGAGATCAGGCAGGGGGGTTCAGCAGAGCCAATCGAAGCCTTTCTAGGCCCTGGAGAAATGGGTCTCTCCCCAGCTCCAGGACTGAGAACCTTAAGGACTATGTGAGCACAGACACACTGGCCTTTCCTAACACACATGGAACACCTGCTGCAGCATGAAATTAAACCCAAGGAGGAAAGCAGAACCAAGACAGGGAGTGAGGGAGAGCATGCTCTGACACTGTGGGCACCTGGATCCAGCTATGCCTGCAACTACCCAGGGAATAAGAGCCGATGAAATCATTTTTCACTTAAGCTAATTTGAGCTGTGATTGTGCCTCTTGCAACCAAGTCCTGATCGATACAGTCAGCTCACATTTTACACAGATGTGGATATGGAGGAAACCTCAGTGGTCCCAATCACTTTTTTTTTTTTTTTTTTTTGAGACAAGTTTCACTCTGGTTACTCAGGCTGGAGTGCAATGGTGCAATCTCGGCTCACTGCAACCTCCGCCTCCTGGGTTCAAGCGATTCTCCTGCCTCAGCCTCTCAAGTAGCTGGGATTAGAGGCATGCACCACACCAGGCTAATTTTGTATTTTTAGTAGAGACGGGGTTTCACCATGTTGGTCAGGCTGGTCTCGAACTCCTGACCTCAAGTGATCCACCCACTTCAGCCTCCCAAAGTCCTGGGATTCCAGGCATGAGCCACCGTGCCTGGCCCCAGATCACTCTTATAAAGATCTGTCAGGGCTATGTGCGTAGGAGCTCTGTTCTGCAAAACATACAGACCTTTAAGCAATGGACTCTACGTGGAGCAAGATGCTAGGGAGGAGGTCTGTCTTGCTCCTTTCTTCCCTGCCTGTTTCTTTCTTCTGCCTCCAGGTGGGAGGGTGGAACTGTAAGCTGAGTGCTCGAATGGTGTGACTGCCCAGGCACTGGGAGCCTAATGAGCTGGAGGGTGAGGTAGGTGACCCACCGTGCAGCAGAGTCCCCCATGTCCCTGGAGAGACAAAGCAAGGCCCAGGGCCGAGGCTGGGGATGCAGAGGTGGAGGTGGGGGCAGCGCAGAGCCACACATAGAGAGGGTGAGGGGCGTGTGAAAAGCGTGGCATCTGAAAGCAGGGGCGTGTTCTCTTGGGGACCGAGACAACCCACCCTCCACTTGGCCGAGCCATCTGTGAAGTCGATCGCACACATGAGCTCCCGCGGGTAGTTTCTCTACGGAACACTGTCATGGTCAGCAAAGCACCAGGTGTGTGGACACGGGGGCCACAGGCGTGGGGCACCACGGTGAGCACACGGGAGCCTGAGGACATAAAGAAAATCTGGTGGGGAGAGGAGGGGGAGGGGCTGAGCTGACATCCAGGTTACACCAGGTGAGTGGCAAGTTCTGAACACACCAGGGAACACAGGTGAATCCGAGGTGGGGGCCGTGATGGGCAGGGGGTGAGGGGGAAGGTCAGCAGCACAGGTCTCAAAACCCAGGAGAGGGCCGGGCACGGTGGCTCACGCCTGTGATCCCAGTACTTTGGGAGGCTGAGGCAGGCGGATCACCTGAGGTCAGGAGTTCGAGACCAGCCTGGGCAACATGGTGAAACCCCATCTCTACTAAAAATACAACAATTAGCTGGGCGTGGTGGCAGATGCCTGTAATCCCAGCTACTCGGGAGGCTGGGGCAGGAGAATCACCTGAACCCGGGAGGTGGAAGTTACAGTGAGCTGAGATTGCACAACTGCACTCCAGCCTGGGCAACAGAGCAAGACTCTGTCTCAAAAACCAAAAAAACAAAAACAAAAAAGTCCCAGGGGGCAGCCTGGGCCACAGTGGAGCCAAATCCACACCTACCGGGAACCCGATTGTGGCCTTACTGGAGATGGGCCCTCTGCAGGTGGAATAGTTAAGATGGGGTCACACTGGAATAGGGCAGGCCTTAAATCCAATGGCTGTTGTCCCTAGGAGCGGGAGACAGAGACACACAGAGGGAAGACAGCCCTGTGAATTTAGGGTGGGAACTAGGGTGATGTGGCCACAAGCCAAGGAATGCCTGAAGTCGCCTGGAGCTGGAAGGGGCAAGGAGGGTCCTCCTGAGAGCCTTGGGAGAAAGTGCAGCCCTGATGATACTCGAGTTTAGACCTGTGACCTCCAGGGCTGTGAGGGACTGCATTTCTGCAGTTCAAGACCAGCCTGAGCCACTTTGTGGTGCTTTGTTATGGCAGGGGCAGGAGACTCACACAGGGAAGATGAGGTTGTGTCCTGGAGGAGCAATGGTCCTATGTGGCTGCAGCCCACAGTGTGAGGACAGCACATGAACAGGATTCTCCCGTACGCCTTCAAGAGCCACCCACCAGGCCCTGCATCAGTCAGCGGCTGTCACAGCAATGCCGAGTAACAAGTCCCTCCAAGAAACAAAGAAACCCCACTGGGTGGCTCAAAATAGTAAGTTATTTCCATGCACGAATGGATGCCCATGCTCAACCCGTTTTACAGAACTAAAAAGAAGGCCCAGAGAGCTGAAGCTCCTTGCCTGGGGCCACACAGCTAGCAAACAGCAGAGCCACTGCCGTTTCTCAGGAAGACCAATGAGAACTGGGTTCCAGCTGCCACAGGGGTTTCTGGGGTTAGATTTGTGGAAAACATGCCTGGCAGTCACCAGGACCTGGGACAGACTGTCAGGAGCATTTTGGAGTTTCGCTTCCTGGGGCCTTTAGGGAGGGAATGGGCATGTCCATTCTAGAAATGGGAGCACCAGAGGGGAGAGACCTGCCCCAGCCAGAATGCGGAGCGTATGGGTCTCGGGAGCTGCCGAAAGCGACCACACACAGTGGCGCCAAACCACACACACTTATTCATGTAGAGCTTTAGAGGTCACAAGAGGAGTCTTATGGGGCTGGAATCAAGGTCTTAGCAGGGCTGCCTCCCTAGAGAAGAATCCGTTTCTCACCTTTTCCAGCTTTTAGCAGCCACCTGCACTCCAGGCCTCGTGACTCCCTCTCCACCTTCCAATAGCATCGCCTCTGCTTCCAGGGTCCCTTGCACGGACTCTGTGGCCCTCCCCCAAAGCCCCCGTGACTCTATTTGCCCATCTGCATAATTCAGGGTGATTCCCCCGTCTCAGGTGCCTCGACTGAGTCACAGCAGCAAAATCCCTCCTACCAGGGAACGTGACACCCACAGGTTCCAGGATTAGGATGTGGACATCTATGGGAGTCATCATTCCTGCGGCAGGGAGAAGCCCCTCAGTGACACAGCAGTCAAGGCCACCCGGTCACCTCCTCCTGGAGCCCTCCCTCCCAACCAAGGTATATCAGGACAGCCCTGATCTGGGTAACGAGGCAGCATCTACTCACAGCTTTGAATGCACACATCACCTAGCCAGCAACGCCTGCTCTAGGAGACTGGGGTGCAGAATTCCCCAGGCTAGCAAGGAAGGGTGGACTTGAACAGCTGTTGCAGTCTTGTGAGACTGAAAGATCAAATGTGTCCAAAATGTTCATTACCAGGGTAAGGCTAGGACGACACGGTGCATCCGCGTTGCGGAACATGACGTGGCTATTAAGGAAACACACACATGTAGATACCCTGACGTGGAACGATGACCTTGATATAAGTGAGGAGCAAAGAAAACAAGCTATAAAGCAATATGCACGGTACGATTTTATTTCTACAAAAGGGAGTGGCGTAGGAGTGACACGGATTTGACTATGTGCTGAAAAAACTCTGAAGACGCTGTAATGGCCTCTACGGGGGTGGACAGCGTGCAGTGGGACCTGGTGACTTTATACGCATCTGTCTCACTGTTTTAACATTTTTACGAGGATGTGTTATAATTTTAATGAGGAATAATTTTTAAAAATAAAAAATATCCCCCTCCATTTCAGGTCCTTAAAGGCTGCCTTTCCTAGACGGCCCATCAGAGTGTCCCAGGTGACTTTCCTGTAGATAATTCACCCTCACCAGAGCCCACTCGTGGGGCTTCCTGCTGGGCCTCCCTCCACCCTCAGCTCCAGGCATGGCCCGCCGAGACCCCTAACTCACTGGAGAACCCTGCAGCCAGGAAGCCACAGTAGAAAGCAGAGCGGGGACAGGCAGAGGCCCCGAGGCACAGCTTGCAGACCCCAGCTTGGGCCAGGCACACAGCAGGTGCTGGAGACACAGTGGGATCTGGAAGCCCCTTTCTGAGCAGGTCTTACCCTGGGTTTTGCACACCCCCAGAGCAATACTGTTTAGAGGACATTTCAAGGCCATCATCAACAAGAATCCCCGAGCCTAGCCTGGATGTGAAGGGTGTGAGAAGAGGAACAGGACTGAAAGAGAGGCCTGGGTGAGAGTTCTAGTCCCCCCGCAGGCACTGACCAGCTTGGAGACCAGGCACTGCCATTCTTAGCAACCAGGCCCCAACTTCCCCCTGCAGCTCACTTCCTGTTATGCCCGCAGGACAGTCCTGAGCCACTAGAAGGACCCGCCTGGTGAGAAGATTCTGAACGTAGCCACCAATGAGCTGTGTCTGTAGTGGGTGCAGGGCAGGAGGAAGAGAAGAAGAGTGGCAGAGGTGCCTGGGATGTGTCACCTCTGATCTACATGCCCAGTCAAGGCTACACTCACAAGGAAAAATCACAGACAGGGACATCACCTGAGGACCAGCACATGGGCCTGCCACCGTGGTCCTGCTGACTGCCATGGAGATCCAAGGGCCTCAACTCACAAGAGTAGGTACTGTCATCCAGGTGGCCACCTCCGTAAGCTCCGCACCTGCCTGGCCTCCAGGATAGATGGGGGCTGACCCCACCCAGGCCATCCTAGCCTAGCTGTGTGCACCCTCCCCACACACTGAAGACTGAAGCAGGAGGATCACTTGAACCCGGGAGGTCAGGGTTGCAGTGAGTCATGATAGCACCACTGCACTCTGGCCTGGGCGGCAGAGCAAGACCCTGTCTCGAAAAAGAAAAAATGTTATGTTTCTACTATGCTGTAGTCTATGAAGCATGCTATAGCATTATATCTTTAAAAATTACGAATCTTAATTTTTATTTTTATTTATTTTTTTTGAAATGGAGTCTTGCTCTGTTGCCCAGGCTGGCATGCAGTGGCACAATCTCGGCTCACTGCAAGCTCCGCCGCCAGGTTCACGCCATTCTCCTGCCTCAGCCTCCCGAGTAGCTGGGACTACAGGCGCCCGTCACCGCACCCGGCTAATTTTTTGTATTTTTATAGAGACGGGGTTTCACCGCATTAGCCAGGATGGTCTCGATCTCCTGACCTTGTGATCCGCCCGCCTCGGCCTCCCAGAGTGCTGGGATTACAGGTGTGAGCCACCGCTCCCGGCAAATCTTAATTTTTAAATACTTTATTGCTAAAAAACGTGAACAACCATCTGGGCCTTCAGCAGAGGGCCTTGGCTTGGCTGTGGATGATCAGCGTGGTGAGTGCTGAGGCTGAGGCGGCAGCTTCTTAAAATAAGACAACAATGTTGGCTGCATCAATGGACTCTTCCTTTCACAAAAGGCTTCTCTGTAGCATGTGATGCTATTTGATAGCATTTGACTCACCGTAGAGCTTCATTCAAAACTGGAGTCAATCCTCTCAAATTCTGCTGCTGCTTTATCGACTCTGTTGAAGGAATATTCTAAATCTTTGCTGTCACTTCAACAATGTCTGCAGCATCTTCGCCAGGAGTAGATTCCATCGCAAGAAACCATTTTCTTGGCTCACCCCTAAGCAGCAACTCCGCAGTTTTCAAGTGTGATCGTGAGCTTGCAGCAATGCAGTCCCATCTGCAGGCTCCACTGCTAATTCCAGTTCTCTTGCCATTTCCACCACGTTTGCAGTTGCTTCCTCCACTGAAGTCTTGAGCCCCTGAAGCCGTCCATGAGGGCTGGAATCAACTTCTTCTAAACTCTTCTTAATGTGGATATTCTGACCTCCACCCTTGAATCGCGAATGTTCTTAATGGGATCTAGAATGCTGAATCCTTTCCAGATGGTTTTCAATGGACTTTGCCCAGATCCATCAGAGAAATCACTATCTATGGCAGCCTTATGAAATGTATTTCTTTTTTTTTTTTTTTTTTTGAGACAGAGTCTCGCTCTGTCACCCAGGCTGGAGTGCAGTGGCGCGATCTCAGTTCACTGCAAGCTCTGCCCCCCCGGGTTCACGCCATTCTCCTGCCTCAGCCTCCCGTGTAGCTGGGATTACAGGTGCCCACTACCACACCTGGCTAATTTTTTTTGTATTTTTAGTAGAGACGGGGTTTCACCGAGTTAGCCAGGATGGTCTCAATCTCCTGACCTCATGATCCACCCGTCTTGGCCTCCCAAAGTGCTGGGATTACAGGCATGAGCCACTGCGCCCAGCCACGAAATGTATTTCTTAAATAATAAGACCTGAAAGCTGAATGCTGGATGTTGTGTTAGCAGGCATGCAAACAACATTCATCTCCCTGTACATCTCCATGGAAGCTCTTGGGTGAGTAGTAATATTTTAAAAGGAATCTTTTTCTGAGCAGTAGATCACAACACTGGGCTTAAAACTATTCTGGAAACCATGCTGTAAGCAGACGTGCGGCCATCCAGGCTTTGTTGTTCCATTCCTAGAGCACAGAGTAGATTTTACACAATTCTTACGGGCCCTAGGATTTTCAGAATGTTCAATGAACACTGGCTTCAAGTTAACGTCTCAGCTGTGCTAGCCCCTAACAAGAGAGCCAGCGTGTCCTTCAAAGCCAGCCATTAGCTTCTTTCCAGCATGAAAGTCCTAGACAGCATCTTCTTCCAATGGAAAGATACTGAAAATCTGTTTCGTGTAGCCACCTTCACCAACAATCTCAGCTAGATCTTCTGGGTAACCCGCGGCCTCACCTTGCACTTTATGTTCTGGAAGTGGCTTCTTTCCTTAAACCTCATGAACCAACCTCCACTCACTTCCAGCTCTTCCTCACCTCTCTCAGCCTTCACAGCATGAAAGAGTTGAGTCTTGCTCTGGATCAGGCTTGGGCTTAAGAGAATGTTGTGGTTAGTGTGATCTTCTCTTCAGACCCTAACACTTTCTCCATATCAGCACTAAGATTGTGTCGCTTTCTTATCATTCGCGTATTCACTGGAGTAGCACTTTTAATCTTCTTCAGTAACTTTTCCTTTACATCCAAAACTAGGCTGCCTGGTGCATGAAGCCTGACTCAACTTTCAACACACCTTCCTCTCTACACTTAATCATTTCCAGCTTTTGATTTAAAGTGGGAGATGTGAGTCTCTTCTTTCATATGAACACTTAGAGACCACTGTAGCGTTATTAGTTGGCCTAATTTTAATACTGTTGTGTCTCAGGGAATAGGGAGGTCGAAGGGGAGAGAGGGATGGGGGAGCGGCTAGCTGGAGGATTGGTCAGAACAAAGAACATTTATTAAGTTCACTGTCTTACGTGGGTCCGATGTGTGGCATCCCGAAATAACCAGACATAATCATGAAAAAGCTTGAAATACCCTGAGAATTACCAAAATGTGACACAGAGACACAAAGTGAACATGTGCTTTTGGGAAAATGGCACCAACAGGCTTGCTCCACGCACGGATGCCACGAACCTCCAAGGTGTAAACACACAGCCTCTGCAAAGCACAATGAAGCGAAGCCTCCTGAAACAAGGTGTGCCTGGCCCCCAGAACAATCCCTCCTCCTCCTCTCAGCTGGGGTTTCTGCTTTGCAAAACCCCTTGGCATCTCTTCACAGCAATGTTTACACGAGACGCAGCAGAGAGGGGGGTCCCAGCAGAAATGATGCCATCAGATCCCGGCTGAGCTCTTTCAGGCTCTGCGGGGCTGCAGGAGGCACAGCTTTCGCATGGGCCACCCCGTCTCTCCCTCTCCCGCAGCAGAGGCAGCCAATGGGTCACACTTGAGATGCCTCCTGGACCCTGAACCTTCACCCTGGGGTTCTCAGCAGGTCCCAGGGGACAAAGTGGGGATGGGAACAGGAAGGAGAAATGGGCTACAGTCTGCCCCAGCGCCCCCAGCTCGGCTTCTACCAAAGCTTTCTGCTTTTATTTGGTGTCCACAGCGGGTGGGGATGAGGGGGCTGTGAGAGTTGCTGTGGCAGAGGGGTCGGCTGTTGAAAATAAAGCCATGCCATCCTGCGGGACTTTCCTCTCGAGGATGGGTGACACGTTTACATTCCGATTCCCAACCCAAGGCCTCTCGTGAGCAGCAAATGAAGGAGAGCCATTGAGTTTCATCTTCCAGAGCAACCCAGGCTTTGAGGACTGTGATGAATTCCTTATGTCCGCCCGGGGACGGCAAGGGGTTCAGGACGGCAGCGCCGTGCAAAGGTGCCCTGTGTGTGCCCTCCCGGCAGGAGATGCGTCATGAAAACATCTTGAGTGTGTGACGGCAGGAGGGGCCAATGCCCTGCGGTCCACTGCTAGGTGACACGGCAGGATGGAGCCATCTCAGACTTTCACTAGTGGGAGTTCCCAATGGAGTGAGGCGGACCCCACAGGAGAACGGCACGGGAGACTGCAGCCCCTTCTCACCTGACCTCAGCTCCGCGGGGCCACCGGCTCCTGCTCCTCTCTGCAGCAGAGGGTCTCACCCAGACGGAACCTCCTGGAACCACCTGCTTCGCCACGCTCCCCCCTCTCCACTGCCACACCCTTGCCAGGTTGGACTCTGCCTCCAACCTGCGTTGCGGCTGCGTGTGCGACGCCTCATCTCCCCGCGGGGCCAAGGCCCCCTGGTGGCAGCCCCCACACCAGACAGGAGAGAGCCGGGGGCGCACAGGCCAGCAGCATTTGCATCCTGGAGACCAGGTCAGATGCAGGTGTTGGGGTCCCACCTAGATAAGATGAGATAAAGTCCGGGGCCTGACCACTATTTTTACAAGCCCTCCAGGCACCTGGAGAGTGTGGAAGGCTCTGAATCCCCGGCGCATTCCAGACAATGATGTCACATGGCCGGAGAGGGCATCGTGTGCCTTAGAACCCACGGTGACTTCATGGCCTGGGGTTGAGACCCGGCCTAAGGAGGAGTCCTGGATCCTACCCTCCCAGCCAAGGACCGGGGCCAGTCCCCTTAGCAGCACAGGACCTCAGTCTCCCCCTCTGCCAAGTGGAAACAACGGCACCACCTCTCAGATTCCGAGTTCCACACCTCCCGCCCCGTTTTCCAGGAAAACCCACATTCCATCCTCCTCGGCCTTCCCTGCAGAGCTGCTCTCAGGGGAAGGGCCTGGCACTCTGTGGAGGACACAGCAAACCGTTTCTCACTTTGCACGGCCTGACAAGCTCTGCCGGCCGGGGCGGGCGAGGACAGCGCCAGCTGCCCTACAGCTCCCTCGCATCTCTCGATTGTGACAGTGGCAGGAGCCCGCCCGGGGCCAGTCACTCCTCGGCCCACGTGGTACGGCCGCTCTCACGCTCCAGTGGAGGGTTGGCCCCAGGCTGTGGGCGCCTGAGCCAGTCATTCATCAGCTTTACTCTCCAGGGCGGCGGACTCTGTTCCCTTCTTTTTTTCCAAATTCTAAGTCCATTGAGAAAGCACAACTCCAGGCCCTGCAGCCCAGAATGGAGGCTCATCCCCCATCCTCTGATGACCAAAAATACTGTGTAGCCTCCCACCTCCGAGGGTCACACCAGTGAGCTCACAAACACATGTGCTTCCCATGCTTCTCACAGCAGGGCTGGGGGAGGATGACACCAATGGAGACGGTGCAACCACAGGCCCGGCCCCACGCCGAGGCAACTACACAGAGAAGGGAGCCCCGCCCCCCCTTCAGTCGGGAACCCAGCCCAGAGAGGGGAGGCGACCGCTCTGGGATGTGTGGCCACAACAGCCCAGGCTGGATGTGCTCTGCAGGTCTCAGAGGCAAGGGTGAGAAACCAGTTCCTAGTGCCCATTTGAGGCGTGACACCTCCTCTCTTGCACACTTTAAGTGCCAGTGACCTGGAGACCACCCAGGCCACACACTCCCACCTGGGCGCACCTGTGCAGCCGTACGCTCTGGCTCCGTGGGTGCGCGTGGATGTGCAGGCTGTGCACAGTGGTGTGGAGGCTGTGAGTGGTGTGCAGAGCCATGTTCGTGGACAGGAGGACACGGCGGGTGAGCCAGTCCCTTTCTCACAAAGGAACTACACTCCAAGACCCCAGTTGTGCGCAGGCAGAAGCAGGAACCACCTCCCTCCTCTTGGCGCCTGCTCGGGCAAAGGGACGGAGTCGGCTCGGACTCCACCAGTGCAGAAGGCAGGCCCCAACCTGCCAGGGAGCACGGGCTGCTGGGTCTTGAAGGCTGTCGGGGGTGGGTGGGGGGTGGGTTCTGTCAGTTTCACAGCTGCACAGGCCTGCAAACCCCTCCCTCTCACTCCCTCCACCCGTCTGCCAAGGCTGGCTGGCCAGTGCCCCAAAGGCTAGGGACCCAGTAGGAGCCGCACCCACTCCACCCTGGCCCCGGCTCCTTTACATGGGTCTCAGGTCTCGCCCTCCCGACCCAGCCCCTGGGCTTCGCGCCAGCATGGTGCCCACTTGTACGTAGGCATCTCCCCCAACAATGCTCCCACAGAGCCCCTGGGACCCCGAAACTCCAGGAAGAGGCGGGATGCCCCAGGAAGGGAGCTGCTACCACCTAAGCTTCACAGGCCTTCAGAGATTAGAAGCCAAGGTCCAGAGAGGCTGACAACTCGCTGTGGGGCAGCTCTGCACCTGCGCTGCCCCAGCCCTGTCCAGGCCACCTTGGCTCCATAACAGGAACCTGCTTCTCTCAATGTCTAGGGGAATTCGTCTGAAAACTGTCCCAGGTCCCACATCCCCCCAGTCCTATAGACATCCGCCCAGTGCCAGAGCTATGAAATAAGCTCAGTCCTGCAGAGCACTGTCTGCTAAGTCCCCGAGCTGCTGAGAACTAATGAACTGATGAACTCATGAACCAATCAGCAGGTCACACGAGAGCTGCCACGAGCTTCCTCAATTCCGTGATGCCGCTGTCCCCCAGCCCCCAAAACTGCTTCTTGTCCACTACGGTCAAAAAAGCAACTACACAAAATAGAAAGGGTCGAAAAACAAACCACAGAGGAAAGAAATTCACCAAAATGCCACAGAGAGCACTCGGCCGATTCATCAGACCAGAGCTAATGCTGCTTTCCCCCTCCTCAGTATTATTTCTTTTCCTGTGGAACAAGTATTACATTTATGATGGAAAAAATAACTACCGATTCTAATTTGTTCTTAAAATCCCAGGTGAGTAGTCACACGTGGGCTCCTGTTTATCTCCCTGCCTGAACATTTCTGGGGGAGCAGGGAGGGGCAAACGGAGCAATTTTGGACCTCAGTGTCAGGTGGTAATTCATGTTTCTTTCAGATTCTAAGAATCAATCTTGTTTCCCTCTAAAACAATAGAAGTCACGAGTGACATATTCTGCCAACAAACCACAGCCACCATTTTTGTTTTTCACTGTAGATCAAGGGTCACTGAAAATCAGAACCAAATGGGCTGAACTTTAATTAGCGACAGGTCAGGAAGGGCTGAGACGCACCCAAGCTGGGAGCTTTCTTGGAGGAACACCACGTGTGCCCCAGCTGAGAACACAGAACCATCCAGAAAGATGCAGGGAAACGTCCCCCAGGAAGCCTCCTGCCTGGGCAGCCCATAGTTTCCCATGCAGCTTCCAGATCCCTGCCCCAAGCCTCTCCGGGCTACCCCAAGGGCCCTCCTCTGGCCCAGGAAAGCAAACGCTGGTGGACAGCAAAGGCTCTGGGTTTTCTGAAACACCTTCCCAAGTCTTGACAAAGCCGTTTCGTAACCTCAGTTACTTTAGAACCCAAATGTCTACCTGTGGGACCCGTGGCTTTCCACAGGAGAACTTCCTCCAACATGCAGCAAGCGGCTCCTGCCAGCCACAGCCTTCCTAGGACCAGCCCCTGGCTCACACACTCACCCACAGGAGCCAGACCCTGGGTGCCTTCCTCCAGCCCTGAAGGCCCCACCTTGCACCCACTCCTAAAGGTACCCACAAGTCATGTGGACCCCACCCACAGTCACCTCTGAACCCATTCCTTAGGGCCTGGAGGCCCCACTGGACCCCCAATTCAGTAAGTCATGCAGTGATTTAGAACAGCGGCTGCCCCAAAGCACCAGGCCTGCATGAGCCCCTTGCCAGGCACCCGCAATTGGCCTCCCAACTGCTGCCATCTCCCAGGGTCCAGGAAGAATCCAGACCACAGGTCTGCGTAGCTGAGGCAGCTCCTAGCCTGCCACCCTTACCTGGTGGTGTCTCCCCTCCTAGCCAGCACAGCAACGCTCCAATGCATCGTACCAACAGAACAGACCACCTTCTTTATCCACCAATATTTTACACTAAACATCACCATAAAGAACAAAGAGACGCTGCTCGGTTTAAGGAGGCTGTAGGTCTCTGCACCCTCACAAATCAATCATTCCTCTGCACCAATCCCGCCCACAGTCACCTCTGAGAACCTCCAGGGAACCCTAGGGTTCCATGGGGCATAGTTGGAGAAACACGAGCGTAGGCCTCAAACTGGGCCCAGCCCAAGGCCGGGAGCAACAGCAGGACGGAACAGACCGGGCTCACAAACACCTTCTGGGCACCAAGAAGGGCCCCCGCCCCCTCACCCTCCTACCTGGAAGCCGCGATCTCAGCCTTCTGCTTGGCGATGGTGGCAGCCCGCTCAGCGGCCTCGACGGCGCGGTCCACCTTCTCGCGGATCTTGCTGGCCCGCAGGGGGATGAGGTTCTTGCGCTTGCCGCTGACGAGGATGTTCTGCTTGTACTTGCCCTCCTCCTTGGTGCCGTCCGGGAAGGTCATGCAGCCGTAGCCGTGGCGCCGGTTGCTGGCCCACTCGCCCTCGTACTTGAGCCCGTCCGAGCGCTGGCTCACGCCGAAGCCGGAGCGTTTGTCGTTCTTCCACTCGCCCACGTAGGTCTCGGTGGTGGTGGCGTCGATGTCGTCCTCGATGACCGCCAGCTCGGCCTCGGCCTCGCCCAGGCTGATGGTGGAGTGGATGTCGCTGGCCGTGGAGCTGACGGTGCTCATGCCCGCCTCGCTGCGGAAGGAGCTCTGCTTGCTGCGCTGGCTGGCCAGGCTGCTCTTGGACTCCGACTTGCGCAGCTTCAGCCCGCTCAGCAGCGAGCGCCGGAACAGCCCCTTCTTCTTGCTCTTGAGGATCTCGGAGTCACTGTGGGCCACGAGCACGAAGCCCCCGCGGGACACGGCCGGGCTGCCGGCCACCGCCAGAGAGGCGTCAGGATGCAGCGCAGTGCCGTTGGTGTGCTCGCTGCGCAGGGAGTTGATGGACGTCCTCAGGGGCGAGCGGATGACCGCAGCCATGCCGTACGGGACGCTCTGCCGCACGCCATAGCCCTGGCGCATGCCACCGACCCACTGGCCCTGGTAGGTCCCTGGGGAGAAAAGGAGCAGGCGTGAGTGCCTAGCGACAGAGAAGAGGGCACAGCCTGGCCACGGACAGGGTGGAAGCGGCCACAGTCCTGTCTGAGCTTCCTGTTGTTTTGCTTTTTTTGAGACAGGTTCTCACTGTTGTTGCCCAGGCTGGAGTGCAGTCAGGCCATTACAGCTCACTACAGCCAGGAACCCCTGGGCTCAGGCGATCCTCCTGCCTCAGACTCTTGAGCAGCCAGACTACAGGCACGCATCTCCATGCTCTGCTAATTTTTAAATTATTTGTAGAGATGGGGTCTCATCATGTTGCCCAGGCTGGTTTCTAACTCTTGGGCTCAAGTGATCCTCCTGCCTCAGCCTCCCAAAGTGCTGGGATTACAGGCATGAGCCACACCATTCCTAGTGTGCTTTCTATCTTGATGAAACCTGGTGAGGTTTGTGTGGAGGCAGACAGACCACGGTGCCTTACAACTTCTATCACCAGTGGCTGTTTCTGAACACACCTCCACCCTGCTTCTCATGGCTCGATCTTGTTCTCTTGGAAACCGGGGAGAGAGAAGGGAGGCATCAGAGTCTGTGGTGCAGAGTGAGGACCACAGAACCCAGAGTGAACACGGAGCCCCCTGCCATGGGGACAAGGAAACGCGTCCTGGGTCAGGAAGCCAATGAGAGGCAGCTACAGGGACACAGGTGTGGGTTACACACTAAGCGCTGAGGTGGGCTGCTCTGGGAGGCAGTGAGCTCCCCATTGCTAGAGGTATCCAAGAAGCGTACAGAAGACCACACACTGGACACACCACAGAAGAGATTCAAGGGCACAGGGAAGAGGCAGTGGCCCAAGACCTTCAGACATGAAGTCAGCAGACGCGATATCCCCAAAAGAAGGGAGGGTGGGGACTGGAGCACCTGCCTGTGCACCTGGGCTCTCAGCAGCACTGTTCCTATGACTGGAAAGGTAAAGGCAACCCACAAGTCCATCACCCGGTAAATGGACAGACGCCATATGGTCCATCCATACAATGGAACATCATTCAGCCTTGAAAAGGTAGAACATTCTCACACAGGCTGCAACGTGGATGAATGCCAAAGACATTACACGGAGTGAACTGAGCTGGGCACAAAAGGCCACACACTGGATGATTCCATGTACACGGGGTCCTTCGAGTAGTCACGCTCAGAGGTGCAAAAAGTAGCATGGAGGGTGCAGGGGCTGGGGCGGGGCGTGTGGGGTCAGTGTTGAATAGGGACAGAGTTTTGCAGTGGGATGAGGAGAAAGTCTTGGAGGTAAATAGCGATGACAGCTACCTAACACCATGAATGTAATTAATGCCACTGAATTGTATACTTAAAAGTGGCTAACACGGTACATTTTGTATTTCTCTTACCACAGTAAAATAAAAAGGAAACCCGGTCGGCAGACCTGTGCCCATGTCTTGCTCTGTGAGCTGTGACTTCAGGCAAGTTTCTGGGCCCCGCTGGCCCTCAGTGTCCTCGTCTATAGAGTGGAACCAAGACTCCTCATGCCACAGGTCACCGTGAGGACGACTGGGCCTCAGCATGGTGCCCAATGCGGCAAACCTCAAGCCTCATTTGTCATTCACGCTTCTCATTGCAGCCGGGCACTAACGGAGCAGACGTGCCACCCTGGAAAGGGCCTTTGTGGGGAGAACAGAGGGTCCGTCCATCACTCTTCCAGCTCACAGTGGCACAGCCTGCAGACCAGAGGCTGGAGGCCGAGACTTACTGATACGTAGGTTTTATTCATCCCCTGCTGTTTTCATAAAACATTGGAATTACCTGCCAACATCTCAGAACCAAGAGATTTTACATAAAACTTCAGCTCTCTCATGTCTCCTAAAAAATGACAACCTGGCCACCCCTGACCTCTCTTTTAAGAGGACAAAATGGACAGGAGCTGGCAGCAGCGGGTCCCTTTCTGCCAGTCACTTTTTTTTTTTTTTTTTTTTTGGAGACAAGAGTCTTGCTCTGTCGCCTAGGCTGGAGTGCAGTGGTGCGATCTCAGCTCACTGCAAGCTCTGCCTCCCGGGTTCACACCATTCTCCTGCCTCAGCCTCCCGAGTAGCTGGGACTAACAGGCGGCCGCCACCTCACCTGGCTAATTTTTTGTATTTTCAGTAGAGACAGGGTTTCACCATGTTAGCCAGGATGGTCTCAATCTCCTGACCTCGAGATCCACCCGCCTCAGCCTCCCAAAGTCTGGGATTACAGGCGTGAGCCACCGTGCCCGGCCCTGCCAGTCACTTTTTAAACAGAGAGGCTGTAGCAGGTGGCAGGTACCACCATCTCTTGGAGGGAAGCAGCCGTCCACTCCCCGCTGCCCCCCACCTTCCCTACCCAGGCCCCCTCCACGCACGCGCCCCTCACCAGAGGGCGGGGTTCAAACTAAGTGTGGAATTCAAAGTCCTGTAGCCCCAAGTGACCTGTCCGTCCCCAGGGTATCCCCACACCCTGCCATCTTCACTCACCACCCCCCAAAGGGTCCTGATCCTCCCAGGCTTTTCTGTCCAAGGCTCTGTTCACATACTCTCCTCTCTCAGACTCCCACCCTCCAATCTAATCCCATGGGCTCCAAGCCAGCCCCACCCCTCCTCCACAGCACCTCCAACACCCCAGTCCCCAGGCCCACAGCCCCCATGCCTGGCACCCATGGCATCCTGACTCAGGACAGCGGCTGGGGTCCTAGATGTTCCAGAACGTATCTTCCAGCTCAACCACATCACGAGCCCCAGAGGGACTTGTGTTGCAGGCCCCTCATGCCCCACATGGCACATGGCCCAGCCAGGCAGAGGAGGGGCGTGCAAGGATCACCAATCAGGCTACAGCCCCAGACAGAGCCCCTGAGGCTGCCTCACTCCAAGAGATGGTGGCACCTGCCACACAATGCAGCTTCTTCGTTGAAAAAGTGATCAGCAATGCGGCCTCTGAGGGCAGCTTCTCCAGGAGCAGAGCCTGAGTTGGGGATCCTGTGAATGTGACTTATTTGGGGCAGGAGAAGGCGGGTGCCAGGAGGTAGGACATGGCAGCAGGGGACCGGGCTGAGTGAGGTGGTCTCAGCGGGAGGTCAGCTTCAGCCTCGTCCCACTTTCAGGCGTTTGCATTCCCACACTGGTCCTGGTCGGTCATTCTGTACCCCCAAAGCCACTTGGGGAGGCAGCTAACCTGGAGGCAAGCCCACTGCCATCAACATCGGAAGCGACCTCCGACTCCAGTGATGGGGCTCCTGCCCTCCCACCCGCTACGCCGTGGCACCTTCTCCTGCAGGAGGCCGAGAGCCCTGCAAGCAGGGATGTATGTGGACCTGACCCCAGGGACCCCATGGCACCGCTGCACACCTTTCCAGAGTGTCAGCCTCAGAGGTTCCAGCACTGGGGGCAGTTGTGGTGGGCACAGGGAGAAGGCAGAAGGGGCAGCTGACTCAGAACCACCCGGCACCCCAATGCGAACCACAGTGGGGGGAAACCCTGTGGCTTGCTCCATACCCAAACGCCCTTCCAGGCTGGGGTTTGTGAGGGGGAAACTGGAACCAGGCTCAGTAGGTCTCAGGGGGTGGCCCTTTACCAAGGCCAGACCCGCCCAGACAGTGGCTTTCCCATGGCCAGTCCAAGCTGGGCACAAGCTGCATCGCAGGGACCTTCACCCCAAGACCGCACCCTTAGCGACTGCCCCTTCCATGTGAGGGCTGCGGACAGGGTTGTCAGATAAAACACAGGACGCCTGGTAACATCTGAGTTTCAGATGAACAACATGTTGTTCTTTAGGGGACACACTGCATGGGACATACTTATATTTAAAAAGCGTTTGTGGGCTGGGTGGGGTGGCTCATGCTTATAATCCCAGCACTTTGGGAGGCCGAGACAAGCAGATCACCTGAGGTCAGGAGTTAGAGATCAGGCTGGCCAACATAGTGAAATCCTGTCTCCACTAAAAATACAAAGCTAGCTAGCCATGGTGATGGGTGCCTATAATCCCAGGTACTCAGGAGGCTGAGGCAGGAAGATCACTTGAACCTGTGAGGTGGAGGTTGCAGTGAGCCGAGATCATGCCACTGCACTCCAGCCTGGGCGACAGAGCAAGACTCAGTCTCTAAACAAATAAATAAATAAAAATAAAAAGTATTTGTTGACTACCTCACATGCACATGTAACTGGACGGCCTATTTTTTGTTGTTGTTTTTTTGAGATGGAGTCTTGCTCTGTCTCCAGGCTGGAGTGCAGCAGTGCAGTCTCAGCTCACTGCAACCTTTGCCTCCCGGGTTCAAGCGATTCTCCTGCCTCAGCCTCCTGAGTAGCTGGGACTACCAGATCCAGCTAATTTTTTTGTGTGTTTTTAGTAGAGACAGGGTTTCACCATGTTGGCCAGGATGGTCTCGATCTCTGGACCTCGTGATCTGCCCTCCTCGACCTCCCAGAGTGCTTGTTAAATTGGGCCACCCCTCAGCTGAAAGTCCAGGATGGTGGGCTGCCCCCACAAAGTGGAGGATCACCCCGGAAAAAGGAGAGGCTCACCCACTCTCCGACATCCCTCCTCCATCAAGGGATGCTCCAGCTTACAGACACAGATGGGAACAAGAGCTGAAAAGTGAAGGCATCACGGATAAAGTGACGTGGTCCCCCCATACAGTGGGGGGACCTCAGCCCTAAAAAGGAAGGAAAGCCGGCACCTGCTGCTTCCTGGATGAGCCTTGAGGCCGTCATGCAGAGTGGAATAAGCCAGGCTCGAAGGGACAAATCCTGTGGGATTCCACTCTCATGGGGTCCCTGGAGTCATCAGATTCACAGACATAGAAAGTAGAAGGGAGGGTGCCAGGGGCTGGGAGGGAGGATGACCAGTGAGCACTTAGTGGGACAGAGTTTCGGTTTGGGAAGATGAGAAAGTTCTAGAGATGAGGTGATAATGGCACCCACCTCTAGGTTTACGTGACGCTTGAGCTGACAGAGCTCTGGCCATGCCTCCCAGCACGGAGTAACAAGGGCCGCCGGAGCCTTTCCTGCCCCGTGTTTGCAACTGCACGGTGCTGGGCTTTTGCCACCCATGGGAACATAGCTCTGATTTTATAAACGATATAAGAAAAGGGCTTTGGCTACACGAAAGCACACGGGCTTCATTCAGTTCTGTCGTGACTGCCTGCATAGCCTGACCTCACCACCCCACAGCAGAGGGCACCAAAGCACCAGGGACAGGCAGCAAGGGACAGGGCTTCCCCCAGATGGAAGCTCTGCAGGCTGGGCCTCCACACTCGCCACCGTTGCTCCTCTCCCTCCTTCCCTCAAAGAAACATCCACTGTGATGGAGCTATCGAGCCACGCGCCTGTACCATCAGCTCGGCCACCCCCAGCCCTTTGCATTTATGCTTGATTAAGTAAACAAAAAGTCTGGGCTCAGTTTCTTTCTTTTTTTTTTTTTGAGACGGAGTCTTGCTCTGTCGCCCAGGCTGGAGTGCAGTGGCTGGATCTCAGCTCACTGCAAGCTCCG
>NW_012121376.1:2630226-2635560 GCF_000951035.1 Colobus angolensis palliatus
TTTTTTTTTTTTTTTTTTTTGTATTTTTGGCGAAGATGTGATTTCACCATGTTGCCCAGGCTGGTCTCAAACTCCTGAGCTCAAGTGATCCACCTGCCTTGGCCTTCCAAAGTGCTGGGATTATAGGCATGAGCCATCATGTCTAACTTTCCCATGAACTTTTTAGATATATGTATATACAGTAAATCTAAATGAAAAAGCGAAGTCAAAATGTAAATATTAGCCGGGTGCAGTGGCTAACATATGTAATCCTAGCACTTTGGGAGGCCAAGGCAGGTGGATCTCTTGAGCTCAGGAGTTCGAGACCAGCCTGGCCAACATGGCAAAACCCCATCTCTACAAAAAATAACAAAAGTTGTCCGGGTGTGGTTGTGTGTGCCCATAGTCCCAGCTACTCAGGAGGCTGAGATGGGAGGATTGCTTGCACACTGGAGATCAAGGCTGCAGTGAGCTGAGATCATGCCACTACATTTCAGCCTGGTTGACAAAGCAACACCCCTATCTCAAAAAAAAAAAAAAATCTTGACTGTGTGGAGTACCTGCCTATAGAGAAAATTGGGCAGATAATGCTGTTGCATTATAAAGCAGAGACCTCCAAATATTTTTTATTTGCTGAAGCACTTCCTATTACACCTTCTAGAACTCAGTCATATCGAGACAAAAAAGACCATTCCTCTTCCAGAAGAGGGGGTTTTGATAGACCATCCTATGACCGGAAGTCTGACCGACCAGTCTATGAAGGACCATCCATGTTTGGAGGTAGAGTGATGCCTTATTAACTACAAGGATGTTGAGAATGTAAAGTATGGGAGATGCTATGGATTTAAGCTTTTAGAGTAAAATGTATTCACAGATTTCTTAGAGCTGGTGGCATTGTCATAAAAAATAGCAATGTAATTAATGAAATAAAACGTTTATTTTTGAAACAAAGTAGAAACAAAATTACTAATAATCTCACTACCTACAATACTATAGCTCTTATAATTTTGTAGATTTCCTCACATTCTTTACAGACATATTTTTGAAGTTGTAATCGAAGTATAATAATACAATTTGTCATGATTGTTCTGATTGATATTGCACCATACACATTTTTGATATGTAAACCTATTTTATTAATGGCTCTGTAACATTCCATTGAGTGGATAAAATATAAGACCAGGACCCTTATTGTTAGGTGTTTAGGTTGCTTTTAGTTTTTCACTGCTGTGATTTATACTTAAACTAGAAACTCATACCTATTTATAGGAACATGCTCTCCTAAGATGGTATAACTCTTATTCTTAAAGCCATAAAGCAGAAGTTACAGAACTTAGGACTGTCCAGCAAAGCATTTATTATTCTTCCATGTCCTGTTGCTTAACTTTCCTACATTTAATACAAATAAGGATGAATTCAGTGTTTTGCAGAACATTCTACTTGCCTGAAATCATACTTAAATCTTCTCATTTTCTTGACTTCAGTAGATTTTACATTACCTTAAATTTTCTCTAATTAAAGTTAAAAGTGGCCCCAAAATCATTGGACTTGGTTTGAATTATATTACCTTAGGATGTGTGGGGAGAGTTGAATTTCAAAATAATTACTATACAAATAGTAATTTTGTTCAACTGCTGGAATCCTAGGAGAACGCAGGACTTATCCTGAGGAGCGAATGCCTCTGCCAGCTCCTTCACTGAGCCACCAGCCACCTCCAGCTCCACGGGTCGAGAAGAAGCCTGAATCAAAGAATGTGGATGATATTTTGAAACCACCGGGCCGGGAGAGCAGACCTGAGAGAGTGAGTCCTATGAAGTTGATTCATCTTCATGCAAACCAGAAGATAAGAGATCTTGTTAATATCCTGAAATGAATTTCTTTACTTTTCTGCAACATAGTAATAATATCAGGTTCAAGGCATTTTACTATCTCTAAATCGCCATATAATCTCATAAATGGCCTACACTATAGAATCTTCAAGAATTTATCACTAAAGTACTTGACAAAAAACATGTTGAATTTTAAAACATATTCATGAGACCTCAATTAATTGCACGTTGAAGAGAGGAAAAGTGGATTTGGTTTTACGGTATGTGGAATAGAAAGGGAGAATTAGGAGACTTGATTAGCTTAGGCTTAATTTCCTAGTGACCTCCAAATGTGTGTATTCTTTTAAATTTGTCCTGTATTACAGAATAGTTAGACTGACTCCATTTGAATTAACTGGTACTGGAGATTTCAGCCAGATATTTCCATTCCATATATACAGAATTAATAGATTCGTGTTTTAAAGTCTTTTTGCCTACTATTAATATATAGCTACTCAGCCTTTCCTGTGGTTGCTGTTTGCTTGATAAATCTTTTACCATTTCCTTACTTTCATTCTGTTTGTGTCTTTTTTTTTTTTTTTTTTTTTTGAGACGGAGTCTCGCTCTGTCGCCCTACTGCAAGCTCCGCTTCCCGGGTTCACGCCATTCTCCTGCCTCAGCCTCCCGAGTAGCTGGGACTACAGGCACCCGCCACCTCGCCCACCTAGTTTTTTTGTATTTTTTCAGTAGAGATGAGGTTTCATCGTGTTAGCCAGGATGGTCTCAATCTCCTGACCTCGTGATCCTCCCGTCTCGGCCTCCCAAAGTGCTGGGATTACAGGCTTGAGCCATTGCGCCCTGCCTGGGCTCAGTTTCTTGGCTGTGCCAGCGACACCCTAGTGCTTGGCGGCCACCTGCAGCTGAGCTGGATGGCGCAGATGCAGGACACCCCCCACCCCACCCCAGGGCACATGGTGGAGGCCTCTCCCAAGGTCAAGATCCAAAGCTGTGGGGGGCAAATCCCAGATGCCAATTCCCAAAGCCTGTTCCATCGAACCTAAATGGTCATCTGCAGAACAGACGGCTTACGTGCAAAAAGACAGGACCCAGTGCTGGGGGGACAAAGCTGCCCCGCCAGCTGCCCATCCCTATGGGCCGCCAAGAGGGTCTGTCTCGGTCAGCATAGCCCCCAGAGCTAGATAATGTTCTGTCTGCTCCAGCTGCCCTGGCCCTGGGGCCCCGGAAGACAGCCCAGAGGCAGGTGGGTTGACAGGGTGCCCTGCTTCCTTCCAGACTCTCTCAGGAGGATGTGGCTGCAGGGGATGTCAGTGCTGCCTCCACACACAGGTACCCCGGCTCTGCTGCCGCCACCTCACCCACCGATGGCCCAAACATGGTGAGACGGAGTTGGAAGACGTGGGTGGACCCCAGGTGAGGACCAAACCCCCTAAACCTTGCCGGTGAAACACCAACTAGAACCACCACAGACTCGCAGAGAGCAGACGAGATGAGGCCACCAGCAGGTGTCACTCAAGCCGCAGCTGTGTCCCTGCAGGGCTGTACCCCTCCCTTCCTGTTCTGCCAGGCTGGCGCCGCCTGAGCAGCTGTATTCCTAATGCTCAGGGGACCCGCTCGGAGATCAGCTGGGATGGTCAATCAGCACCTGGCCTGCGTGGTCAGCAGCATTGTCTGGGTCCGAAAGCCAGAGCCCTGAGCCAGCACAGCCCCTCGGCGGGCCTTGCAGGTAAGTGCGGCCAGCAGGCTCTTGCTGTTGCCTGTCTCTCGCCAGGGCCCACACATCTCACACACTTGTTTATTTTCCTCCTCTGAAGCCCCACCCGTCAGCTGACATTCTTCCCAAAACATTAGTTTCGGAGCCCGGGCTCCCAGCTGGGGAGAGCACAGCCCCCACCCTCAGAGGTGACTCAGAAGTGGTTCCTGTGGGCTTCCCATGGCCTCCCCGTTCCCAGCTCCGACACCCCTCTGGCCAGCCCATAGCGACCAACACCCACCTTCCACTTGAGCCGCTTTGGCTGGGTTTCTGTCCCCTGTACCCACTCTCTGCCCAAGATGCCCCGGAACAGACCCCTGTCCTTGGGGTCTTCGCCTGTTGTGCTCCCTCCGGGACCCTCGCAGCAACCAGGCCCCGGGCACACGTCCGATGTGACGGTGACAGCCCTACGCTGGCCAACGGAGGGCAGTCACAAAGCTCCAGGGCTTTCTCCACGGATGGCCCCTATGCCCCGTGCCTGTCCCTCCTGCCTCTCTGCACCTGCTTCGTCCCCGGCTGCAGGGAGCCCCATCCGTTGCATTGGCTGTTTCACAAGCACATCAATTACAAGCTAATCCTATGCCGCAAGGTATTCAGGTCACTCCTCCGTTTTCATAGCTAATCTTTATATGATGTTAAACTTTATCCTTTGGATAAATTCCTAGAATGAAATTGCTTGGTCAAAAGAAGGTTTTGGGGTTATAGTTTTTAAGAAATTACGCTCAGAAAAGACTCTGAGAGAATGTCCCCTACTTTGTTACTACCAACACTAGATTTTTATTTTTTGAGATGGAGTCTCATTCTGTTGCCCAGGCTGGAGTGCAGAGGTGTGATCTTGGCTCCATGCAACCTCTGCCTCCCAAGTATAAGTGATTCTCCAGTCTCAGCCTCCTGAGTAGCTGGGACTACAGGCGCCCGCCACCACACCCAGCTAATCTTTGTATTTTTAGTAGAGACAGGGTTTCACCATGTTGGCCAGGATGGTCTCAAACCGCCCTCAGGTGATCTACCTGCCTTGGCCTCCCAAAGTGCTGGGATTACAGGTGTGAGCCACCACGCCTGGCCCATCAGTTAATTTTTCTTTCTTTTTTTTTTTTTTTTGTTAATCTTAGCAGAGCTCTGAATAGTTATGTCTGCTGGAATTTGCTATGGGCTTAATTGCATTTCTCCAAAATGCATATGCTGAAGTCCTGCCCACCCATCCCCCCAGCCTCTGCCACCTTAGAATGTCACCTTCTTTGGAGATAGACAAGGTCTTCAAACAGGTGGCTGAGTTAAAGATGAAGGCACTGGGGGCCCTAATCCAATAGGATGGTGTCTTTCTAAGAAGGGACTCAGAGGTATACAGAGGGACAAGCACATGAAGACAAAGAAGAACCAACTCTCCCGGCACCTTGACCCTGACCTTCCAGCCTTAGAACTGCAAGGTAATAAACTGTGGTTTAAGCCATGGTGTCTGTGGTATTTTGTGATGGCAGCCCAAGAACACAGAATTCTTAGTCTCTAGCGAGGTGATTAACTATATAAACAATGAAGCAAAAGTTAGGACAGGAGAGGTGTAGTGGCTCACACCTGTAATCCCAGCCCTTTGGGAGGCTGAAGCAAAAAGACTGCTTGAGCCCCAGAGTTCCAGACCAGCCTGGGCAACACAGCAAGACCCCGTCGCTACCAAATTTTTTTTCTTTTCTTTTCTTTTTTTTCTGAGACAAAGTCTCACTCTGTTGCCCAGGCTGGAGTGCAGCGCCACTTCACCTGGCTAATTTTTTGTATTTTTTA
>NW_012121376.1:2635610-2653591 GCF_000951035.1 Colobus angolensis palliatus
TTTTCTGAGACAAAGTCTCACTCTGTTGCCCAGGCTGGAGTGCAGTGGCATGATCTCAGCTCACTGCAACCTCCACCTCACAGGTTCAAGCAATTCTGCCACTTCAGCCTCCCGAGTAGCTGGGATTACAAGTGCACACCTCCATGCCCGGCTAATTTTTGTGTTTTTAATAGAGACGAAGTTTCACTGTGTTGGCTAGGCTGGTGTTGATCTCCTGACCTCAAGTGATCCACCCGCCTCGGCCTCCCAAAGAGCTGGGATTACAGGCGTGAGTCACTGCACCCAGCCACAGTTTTGTTTAAATTAGTGGCACACACCTGTAGTCCAGTTGCTTCAGCCCAGGAGGGGCTGGAGCCGAGGAGGTTGAGGCTGCAGTGACCATGCCACTGCACTCCAGCCTGGATGACAGAGCAAGACTCCATCTCTTAAAACAAAGTTAGGACAAACCAAGAAAAAGGATAAAAAGCCAGATTGCTGAAAAATGTAAATAATGAATGAAAGGAAGAGAGTTTTTTCTCCTTCTGCAGAACCCAGGAAGAAAAGTTTCTAGGCAAACAGAATCAGACAAGCTTACCACAGGGGCACCAGGCAGAGGAGGGTCGGGGGAGGCACAGGAATGCTAGGGAAGTGCTCTTTTTCTCGCCAATGCTTCAGCAGGCACAGAGAAAGTGCTCATTCTGAACTGAGAGACCCTGCCTGCTTCCCCACCCAAACAGGAGAATTACTTCATCCCGGAGAGAGATGGAGAATTCCTCTGAAAAAACAGACGGCAGCCAGAAGCGAAGGCTGCCACACACACAAGTTTCCACTCAGCTTTTTGGTACCTCACTTTCATACATGAACAGTCAACCGTCCTCAGACACAAGGAAAAGCCTTGGCAGGGAAGAAAAAGACCAAAACGTACAAATAAGTGGGGGAAAAAAAGGGGGAATCAAAAAATGCAGCAGGTGGGAGAAGACATCAAGGGACCAGGGTTTAAATCCTCAGAGATAAAATACAAAATGAGAATAAAATGCTATTAAAAAGGAAAGACCAGGGAGAAAAGCTCCTGGAAATTAAAAGTATAATAGCTAAAAGAAATATGTTGGTAAATGAGCTGGAAGATAAAAATCAAGAAAATCTTTCGGAAACTAGAACAAAAAAAGAGGTAGGCAAAACAGTAAGAAAATTAAAGCATTCATCCAGAACACCCAAACTCTAAATATCAGGAGTTCTAGAAAGCAGGAAAGGAAAATAAGCAAAGATTTAAACAGGAAAGTCTCCCGGAATGGAGGGGTGTGAGCATCCAGACTGGAGGGCTCACAGATACCACACAATGAGGGGAGAGACACCCAACCAAGACACAGTGGCATAAAATTCAGAACTCAAACAACAAAGACCCTAAATGCTTCCAGAGAAAACCAAAAACAGATCACAAATGAAGGATCAAGAATCAGAACAGCATGGGCTTTTCAAGAACAACATTGAACCTAGAATCAGTGGGAAACTGCACCTCCACTGCCCCAAATTAAGAGCAAAAAAGATTTTCAACCTAGCATACTATGCATACCAATTTATCAAATAATCAGGCCACAGAAACTATATCTTCCTTGTATCCTTTCTCAGGAAGCTACTCCAGGATGTACTCCACTCAAATGAGGGAGGAAACCATGAAAGACATGAGGAGATGAGACACAGGAGAGGTGAAGGAAATATCCAGGAAGACAGGGGAAGAATTGGGAAGAAGGCAATCAATCAATAAACAAACGTATTTGTACGTTTGTGTGTATCACTGAGAGAATCTGGCAGGTTTGCTCAAGTGCAAGCTGCATTTGAGAGGTGTTTCACTGAGCAGCTGGAAGGTGAAAAAAGAATTAACTGGTGATTTAAAGAAAACTGCAATTGAAAAAAAGCGAGACAATTACTAACTCAAGCTATGCATGAGATGTGTACAGAATCAGACTCCATTGCCTGGCTCCGCAGTCAGCAATACTCACATAGTTATAATGAAAAACACTGAGTATGGATTTAACCAAAAAAAAAAAAAAAAAAAAAACGCAACATAGCAATATTGAGATAGCGGGGAGAGGATGGGGGTCTGAGAGATTGAAAATCTCCATCTACTACAGTAGAAAGTCAACAGATAATGGCTAAAAGTGAGCATGAGCTCAGGAAGCGGCAATCACACGCACTTGGAAACATGGCGGTCTCTGAAAACACACCATTTTTGCTCCAACCTCTAATTTGTTTTTAGCACCAAATGACACCTTAAACTATGGGCACACAGTATCTCAATAAGGATTAAAAACGTTAGGGGAGGGGAAGGAAAGATGCATTTATGAGAAGATTCTCACAACAGTGATAGTAACCTCATTTTTCCAGCCACAGAAACTAAGGCTCAGAGGGGACTCATACGTTGTCGAGGTGGGTGAAGACCTGAGCCCAGCCTCGATGCACAGTCCTGCTCCCCGTAGAGGACTGGCTGGCAGATGCCCTGTCCTTGCGTATTTGGAAGTATGCTGGGGAATGCCGGGAAGGGGCAGGTCCATGATCTCAGAAGGACAAGGGGAGAGGAGTCCGCAGGGGTGGTGTCAGAAGGTCTGCAGATGAGGGTGAGGAAGAAGATTGTGACAGGGTGCACATGCCAGAGGCCAAAAGCACTGTGTGCAGACACCATCCCCCTAGGGTGAGAGGTGCCAGGAACAGCAGCTGACCCCAGAGGTGGGCAGCAAATAGGACCCAGAGGAGGGTCTTCACCCCGAAGAGAGTAGCAAATAGGACCCAGGTGCGTCTTCACCCAGAGGAGAGTAGCAAATAGGACCCAGGTGCGTCTTCACCCGGAGGAGAGTAGCAAATAGGACCCAGGTGCGTCTTCACCCCAACCAGGTGAGAAGGGATTCGGAAGGCCAGTGCCTCCAGTGTGGGGGCTAAAGGTCCACCAATCTGTGCTATGGAGACAAGACTCAGTCAACTGAGTGGAGCAGCCACACTCCAAGCAGCTTCCAGAGTGGACTCCAGGTAACATTTTTACTTTGCTTCTTCTACTCTCCACATTGGTTCACTGTACTAGGTCTTTTTTTTTTTTTTAACTTTTCCTTTTTAAAAAATACTTTAGAGCAGTTTTAGCTTTAAAGAACAATGAGTGGAAAGTACAGAGAGTTCCCACATACTGTATCCCCTCACCCCCCACTTCCCCTCACATTAGCATCTTGTACATCTGTCACAATTGATGGGCCAAGACGGATACGTTATTAACCAGAGCCATGGTTTTCATCAGGGTCCACGCCTTCCACGGGTGTGCACAAAGGCATCCAGACATATACCCGCCATTAGAGCATCTCAGTAGTTTCACTGCCCTACAAATCCCCAGGGCTCCATCTGTCCGTCCCTTCCCGCCCCCAACCCTGGGCAACCACTGATCTTGCCATTTTCTCCAGAGTTCTGCCTCTTCCAGAATGCCACCTAGTTGGAACCCCATGGGATGTGGCCTCTTCACACGGGCTTCTCCCGCTGAGCAACATACATCGAAGGCTGCTCCGCATCCTCACTGCTGTTTGCTTATCCACTTCCCTATTTAATGGCATCTTTGTTGCTTCCAACTTTGGGCAATCACAAATAAAGGGAATGTCTTTTTCACATCCAAATCAAAAAAAAAAAACCCACAAAGAAGGGATGGCCAAATCTCAGAACAAAGAGCATTCTTTTAAATCAAATATACGTTATCTTTACCGAAACTGCTGCGTCAGCTGCTTTTTGTTTTGTAGTGGGGACAGAAAAACCTTCATGAGCCACCCCAGCAGTAGCCCAGCAGTCAGGAACCCCAGCTGCCGTGTCTGAAGGACACGGTCTGCTGGCATTTGCTGAGCACTTGTGAAATACCAAGACAGCAGCAGGCATGGTGTCACTTCCCCATGGCACACAGAGGCTCAGAGAGGTGAGGTCACTTGCCCAAGGCCACACAGCAACAAGAGGTGGAGACCTCAGCCCTCCCCCCAGGGTTAGCCCTGGAGGCTGGAAGGAGCCTTGGTAGACCCGGGACCCAGCCCTTCTGTTCCCCCCTCATCCCTGACATGGAGGAAGCCCCACACCCAGTAACTCTGGCTGATTTGTGGACCCAGGGCAAGGCTTAGAAGAGGCGGAGCTTGCAGGGAGCTGAGATCCGGCCACTGCACTCCAGCCCGGGCGACAGAGAGAGACTCCGTCTCAAAAAAAAAAAAAGAAGTGGGGCTCATCTACAGACCCTACCAGACACCCTGTCCACTGGGAGCAGTGACCCCCAACATTCCCACCAGCCCTAAGCATCCTCCCAGCCACACCTGCTGGGGACCGACTCTGCTTTCTCTTACCCTGATCTCACCCGGGAGGGCTAGGGTCTCCCACCTACCATGAAGGCTGATGCCGCCAAAGCCACTCACCACGCATCCGGGCCACGCTAGGGGTTTCCACAGGCCACTGAATCGATTCTCGCACAGCCCCGCGAGGGAGACATTAGCATGTTATTGTGCCCATTTTACAGATGCCAACACCAAGTGATGAGGTTAAGCCACTTGTCCAGGTGCTAACATCGGGGAAGCATCTGAGCCAGGACCCCTACCAGGCATGTCTGCTTCCAAAACCCACACTCTGTACAAATATTCTTTACTGCCACCGGGCAACAGAGCAGGCAAGGCCAACACCCACGAAGGCCAACTCCGGCTCTGATCACGACCCGGCCCTACCCAACCCCTCCCTCACTCAAGAGGGCAGACACCAGTGAGGCGGAGCTCACTCGGAAGTGCGGCAGCTGGGGAGGGCACTGCCCAAGGTGGCAGCCCTGTGCCCAGCATGGGGGCTCTGGTCACTGAGGGCCAGCCTGTCCTGGGCCATGGAAGGTCCTGCTGCTCCTTCTGACCCGCCCACGCCAGTGCCATCCTCTCCTGGGTGAGCAGATTAGATGCACAGGCTCACGAGACCTGGGCGTCCTGCTGGCTTCTGAATTTTAGCCTCATGCACACCTTGTGGGGCCTGGGAGAGTAGGAACTGCCCCTTGCCCCCAACCCCGGCTTTCTTCCTCCTCCGTGGGGTGTGAACCCAGGGGAGGCAGGGGCAGGCTGCAGCACAGAAGGGCGCCCCTCCCAGTCCCACCCCACCCTGCCCCATGCTCCCCTCACTGCCCGCTGCAGAGCTCTGATGTTGGGAACACTCACCCAGGGGGCGATGGGGTCCCCGGGCTGGCCTGGCAGATAGCAGGGTCAGTGGAAAGCTCCACGAGGCGCAGGGTGGAATGCAGGGTGCCTGACGCTGTTACCTGTGCAGAGATGGCGCCGTGGGGCAGGACTGGCCCCTCTCCAAGGAGAAGATCCCCCAACACACACACACCACCCGCCGGCATGGGCGGAAGTCGGGCAAATCTGAGCGCCGCTCCTGGCTCTTAGCTTCCTAGCCACGTGACCTCAGAAACAAGTCCTTGACTTCTCTGAGCCTCACTTTCCCCATCTGCAAGATGGGGATAAAAATCAATCCCTCCAAACTACAAAGGAGTACAGCAAAGGGATGAGAGCCTGGGAGCTGCAGCCAGATGCCTGGCACCAACAGCGGTCACGGTCCCCTCACTGTCCCTGCCTATAAAACGAGGACCACAATCTCCACCTCCAAGGGCACTGGAACGGGTCTGCATTTACAGAGCACGTTAGACACACTGGGCACGAGGCCCGCACCGTGTGTCTGGTACATAAAATCCATGGGTGGTCTCGGTGGTCTAACCTGTGAGCACATAGAGGCCTACAGAAGGTTCTAGGAGACTGCTGCTGTTATTGTTACAGTGGCACCACCTGGGAACTCTGAAATGCAGGCTGTGCAGCGGATTTGCAGCTCACTCCAACAGCTGCATCCAGGAACTGGGGGCTGGGGCCCTACAACGTGGGTTTAACAACCTCCAGGAGCCCCGACGCTCCTCAAGCTGCGCCACGGCTCTAGGGCAGAGGCTTGAATTGCAATCACCTGGAGAACTTTGGCAACTAATGACCGGCCTCGCCGTCCGGCCCAGAGATGCTGCTTCAGCGGGGCTGGGGGAGGCCCGGGCTCAAGGCTTTTAAGAGCATCCCAGGTGATTCTTATTTCAGAACCAACCACGTTTTTAAATTATCTTTTAAAAAATACATTTTTTTAAATGAATAGAGATGGGCCCTCACTATGTTGTCCAGGCTGGTTTTGAACTCCTGGCCTCCAGAGATCCTTCCACCTTACCCTCCCCAAAGTGCTGGGATTACAGGCATGAGCCACCATGCCCTCCCCTATTTACATGATCTTTTAGGATCAACAGTCTTGTGGCTGAAGAGCTGTGCCTGAGTGAAGCTCATGTCTTCTCTTGAGAATCCCTTGGCCCCAGCCGGCACCTGCTTCCGCCACTTTCCCTAGGAACATCTGCATTTCCAACCATCCCAACCTTCCCAAGCGTCAGGGTTCTGGACGTGCACGACCCCATAGGCTGGGTGACTGTGTGGCCGCCTCAGGCTGAGGACGGCGTGGGAGGGAGGCCGCCCACTCGGGGCAGGGCCTGGAGCAACAGACTCAGGCAGGCCCATGGGTATGTGGAGCTATGAGCCAGCACCTCGGGGAAAACCTGGGCACAGAGGCCCCCACACCACTAGGAGCCTGTCTCTGGGCCCCAGGTGAAACCTCACAGGCCTCAGTCTCCTGGGCATTGGGCTCAACGGCCGTGGTGGCGCTGGGAGGAGACCCCAGTCCTCTTGGAGGACTCGGGGTCAGAGACAGGCAGGCTGGTGGGAGTCGTGTGCTCAGGCTCCGTGCTAAGCCACCAGGGTACAAATCCCAGCTCCATGGTGATAACCATGCGGCCTGGGGCTAGTTAAGCAACCTCAGTCTTCACATGTGCAAAATGAAATATTATAGGATAAAAGATTCTTACCTCACAGGGCTGCCTTGAAGACCCAGTTACTAAGCACAAAACAACAGGAGTGGCCTCACAGACACTAGACCCCGGCCCCGCTGTTGCTTTGGCACCCCCAAGGAGGCTCCTCCCCCACCAAACACCTGTTGTAGCTTTCGCATAATCCAAGAACAACCTGAGCTAAGGAATCCGGGAGTGGCCAATCTGGAGAGTCCCTCCTAGGCTATGAGTAACCTCTGAGCCCCTGGCCTGTCCCGTGGAACACGTGCTGTGCAGAGGCTTGAGGCCCTGAGTTTTGGGTTGAATGACGGTTGCCAGGTGGAGGTTGTTAGGGGAGGGTATGGGGTGAACATGCCATATGAACTTCACGCTGTCTGCAAGCCGCTGCAGTTCTCCCATCGCCGCACTCCCCTCCCCACCCCGTGGCCTGCAATAAACCCCGGGTCTCCTTTGCTAGCCCTGGGTCACTTCTTCAGCCCTTGAACCCTGTGTTGTACCCACTGGTGTTGACAGGGGTTTGGCACATTTGTTACAGCCTCATGAAGGCCCCCCGGGAATCCCTGTTAGATCCTCACGTCCCCCCCTCCGGGTCTGCGCTCTGAGACAATGGGCAGCGGGTGGGACCGGTCCTCCTCCTCCTTCCTCCTCCTCACCACTTCCTTCTCGGGACCTCAGCTGCAGCGTTCATGCTGGCCCTGCTTCTCCTGCTCAGAGGGCCCCTCTGCGAAAATGGCCAGTGACCCTGCAGCACTGAGGGCAGGGTTCAGACCTCTCACGTGGGTGCCCGGCGGCTGACGATGGGGCTGGGTCCAGGCAGCCTGCGAGCCGCTGGGGGCTGGTGTGGAGGAGAAGGATAGCAACCGGCCAGGACTCCTAAGGAGGGAACACTGAGGGTTCAGGAATGGCCCAGCACCGACTGCGTGCTCCAATAGTCACAGCTGTCACTGTCACCCCACTTCCTCCAAACACAGACCTCAACATGCCCAGTGGTCAGTCCCCAGGTGGAGCCCTGGAAAAAACCTCTCAGCTTCCAGAAGTCTCCTTTTAAAAGAAGCCATGGACCAGGTGTGCTGGCTCATAGAGGGACTCTGTCTCAAAAAACATATAAAATAAGACCAGGCGAGGCAGCTCATGCCTGTAATCCCAGCACTTTGGGAGGCTGAGGCAGGTAGCTCACTTGAGGTCAAGAGTTCGAGACCAGCCTGGCCAACACGGTGATACCCTGTCTCTACTAAAAATACAAAATTAGCCAGGCATTGTGGCGCATGCCTGTAATCCCAGCTACTTCGGAGGCTGAGGCAGGAGAATCCCTTGAACCCGAGAGGAGGAGGTTGCAGTGAGCCAAGATCGTGCTACTGCACTCCAGCCTGGGCAACAAGAGTGAAACTCTGTCTCAAAAAATAAAATGAAATAAATAAACATTAAAAGAAGCTGTAGGGTATGTGTTTAACAGCTCTTCTCAGAGAGTTGGACCCAGAGCTACCCAGCACCCCAGCCCCCCCATGGAATATCACTCAGCGATACAAAGGAATGGACTCAGGCAGCCCCTGCACGGGTGAATCCTGAAAACAATGCTGGGAACAGAAGCCACACACAACAGGCCACTCAGCGTACGACTCCATGCATGAGACACGCCAGGAGCAGGCAAACCCACAAAGACAGGAAATGAGTCGGGCCACCGGGGGCGGGAGCCGCGGGAATGGGGAACCGATCGCGAGCTAGAGGGTTTCTCCTTGAGACGATGAACATGTTCTCAAATTGATTATGGTGAGAGTGACACAACTCTGAATATTCTAGAAACCACTGGACTGTACACTTTAAATGGGTGAATTGGATGGTGTGTGAAACAGATGCCAGGGAAGCTGTATTTTTTAAAAGCCAGGCTTTTTGGAGCCCTTTTCCTGCAATCAGAGAACAAAGGGGACCGTCCATTTGGGGAGCGATAGCTACAACCTGGCCTCTGGAGGCTGCCCCAGCCTCAGCCCTGGGGAGGGCCGCACAGTTACCCTGTCCCCTCCCGGCTTGCAGGGACACACCTAGACTTCTGGGCAATGCCAAGGCCACGTTTGACAGCAACACCCTCCATTCCCGTTATGGGGGCTCCATGGGGGGCTCTCACAGGAGGAGGATTTCCCAGAAAGCTTGCTCTGCAGCCTCGGGGGACCCCACAGCTGGACATGTGGTCCCCAGGGAGGACCCCACAGTTTCCAAGCTGTGCCCCTAAACCTCCACAGACACCCCAAAATCTGCCCAGAGGGTCCCTGCGGCCCATGCAACGTGGAGGAGTGTTCGGGCCAGGACTAAGAGACGGGGCCTCAGACTCACACACCACTTTCGCTCCGAAAGGGGGTGAGGTGAGGGGTCCGGAACCTGGGATCTGCAACTCCCAAGGGGTTCTTTCACAGAGGGAATTAGAGGTTGTTTTGTCAGGGAATGAAATCGTGTCCTTATTTTCCACTAAGCTTTACTCGAAATTTAGCATTTCCTTAAACTAGAAGATGCCTCAGCCCTCAGCCCACAGTGGTACTGGCCACATCGGTGACTCTGTCACTCATGGAAACGGCACGTCCCTGCACAGCAGAATTTAACACCCCAGGACAGGTTACCCCAAGGCCTGCCCCGGCTGCAGAGCCCACCACGAGCCTCATGCCCACCCTGCCGGACGTCAGGGCAGCCAGCCAGGGAGGAATGAGCCAAGGACAGCAGTGTCCACCCTCGCCTGCCCCTGCAGCCCTCCATGGACACTGGCTCCGGGTGTCAGCCAGGCCTTGGGGGAGGGATGCCCAAGGCAAGGAAGATGCTGAGGATCTGCAGTGTGCAGGACCACACAGCTCCCAGGAGGCCAGGATGAGAGCCTGGCCCACACTGGAACCCAGGCTGGCCGGGGAGTGTCTGGGGTGGGCAGAGCAGACCCCTCCATCAAGGCCCCCACTGCTGCCTCAGAATCTGTGGGGCTGGCCTGGGAGGGGCCTGGACACTCCTGTGGCTCCCCTGCCCACAGCCGACCTCCACCAGGTCCCCCTCTGGCCTTATACCCCTGCGGGACCCAGGTAGTAGCGGCCATTGCAGAGAACGCAAGTCCTCCAGCGACCCTGGGACCCCAGGGCCCTCTCACACCCCCAGTGTCTTGCCAGCACTGGAAGGGTGACCAGAGGCTGAGTTGGGGGCAGGGCACTGGCTACACCATCTCCCCAGCCCCAGCCCACACTCCCGGTCCACTCCAGGTTTGGAGCGGGACCAGGCCTCTTGGGGGAGGGAGGGTCTGATTTATCAGGAGACCCTGACCATCTCTGGGGCTCCCCCAGACCCCATGCAACCTCAGCTCCTCCTGCAGGTCCCAGCCCTCAGTTCCTCATGGAACTTCTTCTGAGCCTGCCTCTGGCAGACCCCCATCCCAGCCACAGCCTTGCAGAAGGGAGAGCTCTCCTCCCACCTCAGCCACAGCCTCACAGAAGGGAGCTCTCCTTCCCGGTCCTGTCACAGCTGCCGCTACACAGGCAGGAGGGGCTGGCTGCACCCCACTCTGCAGCCAAGGGCCACAGCACCTGGTAGCCACTGAGAACTGGGAACGCAGCTGAAGACATTTCCCCCTGCCCCTACGGAAGGTCAGCAGCACCCGTTCTCACTCCAGCCACTCTCTGCCCTTGCTCAGAGGCTTTGGTGCCCCCTGGGATGCTGACCTCAGACCCAAGCCCAGGAGGAGAGAAGGAAATGGCTGGGCTTTCTGGAAACTTCCCCTGAGCCATCACCCAAGGCTCAGGGGAGGACTCGGAAGGCAGGTGGCTCTGGGGTAGACGTCCTGGAGACGCGGGGACGCACAGGACCAGCGGAGGACTCGGAAGGCAGGTGGCTCTGGGGCAGACAGTGGCAGAGAGGTAGCTGATGGCATGTGGCTGGCACTGAGGTGTCCCCTGCACCCCAAAGGGGCCCCCCTGACACCTGGAGCTCCCACCAGGCTGCGTCATTCCTCTGGTGGATATAAACCATCTCCCAGAACACCACCTGTGGACAAGGTCACTCTGAGATCACAGTGGAGTGAGACAAAAACAGGTCACTGTGCCACCCACAATCGCCAATCACCCCCTCTCTCAGCTAAGATGAGGGACGGCTGCTTCTTGACCAATCTCCGCACCATTTTGGTGCAGGTCTCCCATGTCCACAGGCGATAGTGACTGAGGTACCCACAAGAGAATCGACCCCTTTCTAACAGCACCTGGTCTAGTGAGCCCCACATCCCTAGACTCTCCCCTCCCCACCACCCACCCAAACCCCAAACCCTCTCGCCCCGTGGTTCCTGGGGGAGCGTCTGCCCTCACTGCAGGGAGGAACAAACCCGGCCCTTCAACCAGAGCCTTCTAGGGGCTTGGTTGGCTGCATCCACTGTCTGAGACAGTCCTGGGTGTTTGCATAGCAACTGCCCCCCGCAGGCAGCTGTGGGTGGGTGTGTTTCTCTCAGAGGAGAATCGAGAGGGGACGCCCTGGGGTCTGGGGTCAGGCAACACTCCTGAGAACAAGAAGGCACTGGTGGGGATCCAGAAGCTCCCGGGCTCAGCCCTGCGGCCTTGGGTTCACAGAGCTCAGAACCAGGCACAGACCACCCTGGAGCCCCTTGTGTGGCTGGGGATCCCAGGTCTGGGCTGTTCCCGCCCCAAACTCCCCTCCTCCTGTAGGATTTTGCAGTGGCCACCTCCTTCTGCCAGTAGCCCCTCCCGACACAGAGCAGACGGGGGCACTGGCCCTGGCACTCTGGACCAAGTCGTGTCCAGCTGCCAAGGTGAGAAGTTCGTTGTTGACTCCCGTGCTCCAGGGAACCAGTTTCTTTTTCTTTTTGAGACAGGGTCTCGCTCTGTTGCCCAGGCTGGAGTGCAGTGGCGTGATCTCAGCTCACTGCAACCTCCGCTTCCCATGCTCAAGCAATTCTCCCGCCTCAGCTTCCTGAGTAGCTGGGACTACAGGTGCGTGCCACCATGCCTGGCTAATTTTTGTATTTTTTGTTAGAGATGGAGTTTCACCACGTTGGCCAGGCTGGTCTAGAACTCCTGACCTCAAGTGATCAGGCCTCAGCCTCCCAAAGTGCTGGGACTGCCTGCGTGAGCCACTGCACCCAGCCCAGGGGCCCAGTTTCTATCGAATGCTCCTAACAGTCCCATGAGACCTTTTCACAGGGCCGGAAACTGAGGCAGGCGGGCAGGGAGGCCCAGTGCCACCCCAACAGCCGGACTGTGCGGTCTCGGGAAGTTTGCCGCATCTCTGGCCTCAGTCTCCTCCTCTCGACAGCAGGAGGACAGCGCCTCACGGGGCTGCCGTGTGGAATCCAAGGAAAGACGCAAAAAGAGCTGTGGTGTAAACGCAGGGAATGGCAGTGTCAAAACCTGGAAGGGAGGAGCGAGGAACAATGCGCACCTCGCCCCCCACAGCAGGACTGATGCTTCCCCCTCTGCAGCCCTTCCCCCCCACTCCTCACAGCCCACCCCCTCCCTCCCTCTCTCTCCTTCTCTCTTCCTGTCTCTTCTTTCTCTCTTCTCTCCCTCTCTTCTCTCCTTCTCTCTCCCTCTCTCCCTCTCTCTCTCTCTTCTCTCTCCTTCTCTCTCTCTCTCCCTCCCCTCCCACCTCTCTGCTAACCACACCCCCATCCAGGCTCAAATGCTCCTTCCCTTTGCTCCTGTCACTCTGGCCCAGGACACCAGGACCCTGCTCCTATGGGTATCTCCTGGTCACTGTCTCTGCAGCGCCTCCACACTGGCCTCTGCTGTACTCTTCCACACAGGAACGCACCATAAACCTACTCAGGATGGGTCTCTGCAGTGTGGACACGGCCACTCAGGCTCAGTCTGTGCTGGGATCCCAGTCCCCACTGCTGGCCCAAGGGACCCCAGAGCCCAGGTGACTCCCACACTTTTCCCTCCCGTGCAGTACTGTGGGCTGGGCCCTCCATTTCCCAGAGGGTTTACCTCCTGGTTCTTAACAACCGGATTGGCTCTGGGCAGACCCAAGGGTGAAGTGTGAGGGCCCCTCGGGCTCCTTGTGGGCTGGGTCCCAGGGTGGTCCTGTTCCTTCTGCCCCTGGTGCTCACAGATGCTCCTCCTGATGTCTGGAAGGCCCCATGGTTCCTCCTGACCCGCTCACCAGCCTCACTCCCCAGAAGGCATCTCCAGCCCCTCCTTGAGCCCCATCCATGCCCCGCCCCATCCTTGCCCGGCAAGGAGTTGTGCAGGGCTGACTGACAGGTCCCACTCCCCCAACCAAGAAGTCCGAGGGCTCTTTGTTCACCACTGTCCCCAGAGCCAGCTTGTTGCCTGGGACACAGTCGGCGCTCAATAGATACTTGTGTGGCCCAACATTCCCCCAGACTCCGTGGCTCCTCCCTCTGCCTGCAGCCGTTGTGGTATCCGAGGACCGGAGCTGGTGAGCAGAGCTGGATAGCAACAGCCGGACCCTAGACCCCTCCAAGCCACAGACTGTGATCCTGGCTCTGTCCTGTCACCACTTACTGAGCACCTACTGTGTGCATGGCACCATCCCTGGTACTCCGGAGCCAAGACAGACACCCAGCGCAGTTTATCTCAAGAAGTCCAACCTCCAACAGAGCAGTCAGCCTGCAGCCGGGCGGGCCGGGGTGCAGCGGAGCCGGGGGGTCACAGGGGTGTCTACAACCTACAAAAATGTCACAACTCAAAAGTAAGAAGACAAATAATCCTTCTTTTTTTCTCTCTCTCTTAAGACAATGTCTCGCTGTGTCACCCAGGCTGGAATGCAGTGGCACGATCACAGTTCACTGCATCCTTGATTTCCTGGGCTCAAGTGACACACTTGCCTCAGCCTTCCTCATAGCTGGGACTATAGGCACCATGCCCAGACAATTTCTTGCATTTTTTATAGAAATGGGGTTTTACCATGTTGCCCAGGCTGAAACCCAACCCCCCACCTTTTTTTTTTTTTTTTTTTGAGACAGAGTCTTACTCTATTGCCCAGGCTGGAGTGCAGTGACGCAATCCCAGCTCACTGCAACCTCCACCTCCCAGGTTCAAGTGATTCTCCTGCCTCAGCCTCTGAGTAGCTGTGCACGCCACCATGCCCAGCTAACCTTTGCGTTTTTAGTAGAGATGGGTTTTTGCCATGTTGGTCAGGCTGGTCTCGAACTCCTGGCCTCAGGAGACCCACCCACCTCAGCCTCCCAAAGTGCTGGAATTACAGGTGTGAGCACTATGCCCCGACTGAAATAACCCAATTTTTAAACGGGCAAGGATCTGAACAGACATTGCTCCAAAGATGTACCCATGGCCGACAAGCACATAGAGAGACTCAGCACCAGCCACCAGGAAATCCACCTCAGAAGCGGCTGCAACCAAAAAGACAGGTGATGACAGGTGCAGACGAGGACGCAGAGACACCGGAGCCCCCATGCTGCTGGCAGGAACGAGTAAACGGTGCAGCCAGGTGGAAAAAGGCTGGGGTGGAGTTAGTGCCACGTGACTGTCACTGTCTCCCAGACCTGGGCTACACCGTCTGTAAAATGGGCACGGTACATGGACGCACCTGGCCTCACGGGGTTGTAGGACAGCAGGGACGATGGCCAATGGCCTAAGGGATGAGGTATTTGCCACAAGGCCAGGCACAGGCCAGTGTGGCGTCTCATCCTGCCTTTGCTCCTGTTCCCGGCGTGTCCACACCCTCCTCCCCAAGCTACTGCCTGGCCTCCCTCCCTCCTTTTCCCTCCTCCTTCTCCTCTGCCCAATTCTCGAGTCCTGGGGCTCCCCTAGGCTCCAACCTGCTCATTTCTCCCCTCCCACTTTCTGTTTTCTTTAAATAATATTTTTTGCCTTGTTTCCAAGTTTTCTTATGTATTTATTTATTTATTTATTTTTGAGACAGGGTCTCATTATGTCGCCCAGGCTGGAATGCAGTGGCCTAATCTCAGTTCACTGCAACCTGCATCTCCCAGGCTGAAGCAATTCTCCCACCTCAGCCTCCGGAGTGGCTGAGACTACAGGCGCAGGCTACCATGCCCCAGCTAATTTTTGTATTTTTTGTAGAGACAGGGTTTCGTTATGATGCCCAGACTGGTCTCAAACTCCTGAACTCAAGTGATCTGCCCACCTCAGCCTCCCAAAGTGCTGGGATTACAGGCATGAGCCACCGCGCCCAGCCACTCCCCTCCCACTATTCAATGCCACCGGGAGTGGGAGATGCCCCACCCCTTCCACCCAGACACACCATCCCCACCACAGACACACCCCTGCCCTGGCTATGCACAGCTTCTCTGCTGAGCATGTTTAATAGGGTGACTCTCAGCCCCTGCACCTGCACCTGCTCCTCCTCCAAATCCCCTCAAAGACAGGACCATCCAGCCCCAGACCCCTGGCCTCTGCCCTACCGTGCAGCCTCCCATGTCCACAGCCCCCACCAGACCCAGCCACTATCTCCACTCCTCGGACACAGGCACCCCTCCCTAGAGGTGGCATCCCTCCCACGAGCCCCCATTTCCTCTCTGGCCCCCCTTTACCCTGTCCTCACAGCACCAGAGTGACCACCTGAACTCAGCCATACAACTCCCACATGCTCCAGCACCAGCACTCCTGGCAGCCACTGTGCAGAAGCGAAGACGTCTGTGCACAGAAAAACCTGGACCTGAGAGTTGGCAGCAGCTTTTTAAATTCACAACATCCCACGCTGGAGACACCCCAGATGCCCTTCAAGGGACAGATGGTTAAACAAACTGGTCCATCCACACCGTGGGACACTGCCCAGCAATAAGGAGGAAAGGACTATTTTATTTGTTTTTTGTTTGTTTGTCTGTTTTTTGAGACAGAGTCGCACTCTGTCACCCAGGCTGGAGTGCAATGGCGTGATCGCAACTCATTGCAACCTCCGTCTCCCAGGTTCAAGTGATTCTCCTGCCTCAGCCTCCCGAGCAGCTGTGATTACAGGTGCGCACCACTGGACCAGGCTAATTTTATATTTTTAGTAAAGACAGGGGTTTCACCATGTTGGCCAGGCTGGTCTCGAACTCCTGACCTCAGGTGATCCACCCGCCTTGGCCTCCCAAAGTGCTGGGATTACAGGCGTGAGCCATCCAGCCCAGCCTGGAACGATCTATTAATATAGGCAACACATGCAGGAATCTCCAGCGAATGAGGCTGAGCGACAAAAGCCAGGCCCAAAGATGACGAACTGTGCGATTCCGTTTACAGAGTATTTTGGAAACGACAAAACTGAAGGAATGGAGAACAGCTCAGAGTCTGCCAGGCGAGGGCAGTGGGTGTGGCTACAAAAGGGCAACACAAGGGACCCCGGGGCGCAGATGCTCCCCATCCTGACCGTGTCCATGTCAATATCCAGTTCCGACATGCCATCAGTTCACAGGATGCTACCTTGGGGGAGACCAGACAAGGGGGACACCGGATCTCCGATCTATTCCTCACTACTGCCTGGGAATCTACAGTGATCTCAAAATAAAAAGTGTAATTACAAAAACACAAAACCTGGCTGGGCACGGTGGCTCACGCCTGTAATCCCAGCACTTTGGGAGGCCGAGGTGGGCAGATCACAAGGTCAGGAGATCGAGACCATCCTGGCTAACACGGTGAAACCCTGTCTCTACTAAAAATACAAAAAATTAGCCGGGCATGGTGGAGGGCACCTATAGTCCCAGCTACCCGGGAGGCTGAGGCAGGAGAATGGCGTGAACCTGGGAGGCGGAGCTTGCAGTGAGCCGAGATTGTGCCACTGCACTCCAGCCTGGGCGACAGAGCGAGACTCTGTCTCAAAAAAACAAAACAAACAAAACACACACACACAAAACCAGATTGTGTTGCTGTTCTGCTTAAATCAGACGTCCTTCCCAGGCCCTAGACAAAATTCAAAGTCCTCCGACCCTGGGGCCTGGAAGCTCTCTGTGCTCAGACCCCGTGCCCTTCTCCCAACTGCAGCAGCCAGAGGGCTCTCTGAACACCAAGCTCTGGCCATGGCACCCCTGCATGCGCCATCTCCCTCCTGCAGGCTCTTCCTCCCTCTCTCCACACTGCTGGCCCCTCCCATCCCTCAGAGCTCGGCTGATTGACCACTCATTGATCCATCCAGCCATGACTTCCGGAGCTCTCCTCTGCTGTCAGGCGCTGTGCCCGGGGATGACCCCGACAGACCCGGTCTCTGCCCCCACCTGCCTCCCCCTAGCAATGCCTCCTCTGCTTGTTTCCAGAAGCAGAGAAAGGAAGGTGACTATGGCTTCTCAAGGGGTGGTCCCAGCACCACCTGCATTGAACAGCCCTGGCTATGTGATCCTCCCAGGCATTTCCGGGCTCCCTTCCGGGCAGCCTAGGTCAGGGAGGCCGGGTCAGGCGACCCAGATGTGCACAGAGTTTGAGGCTCGTGACTGGAGTTCTGGAGTCCCTGCTCCATCACTTCCCACTTCCGTTGCCTCTCTGAGTCTGTTTCCCATCTGGAAAATGGGGGAGACATGCTTTCCTCACAAGGAGACAAAACAAATGAACAGGGAAAGCTCCAGTGCCCGGCCTCACTCTCTGGGCAGGAAAGAACCACAGCAGCCGTCACTCAAGTCCATGCCGAGCTTGGGGAGAAGGGCTCAGGACAAGAAAGAAGCTTCTGGGCATCGCACACGGCCTGGATGCTGACCCCAAGGGTACAGGGCCTCCGGGAGGGGCGAGGTGAAAGACCAACTCTGCCTGGGTCTACTCCAGCCCAAGCCTCCACCAGGCCTGTAGGAATCTGTTGACTCCGGACTATTTTTTTACTCACTGTGCAAACTGAGATCAATCTGGTCACACTTAGGCCCCAGGGAGGATGGACAGGCTCTTATCTGGGGATCTGTCGATGGGTCTCCGGGAACCCGTGAACCCTCAGGAGAGCCACCAACCCTCACGTGTGCAGGGACCAGCGTTTACCCTGGGAGGGGACGCGCGGCTCCTTGTGTGTGCAGGGACCAGTATTCATCCTGGGAGGGGACGCATAGCTCCTAATGTGTGCAGGGACCAGCATTTACCCTGGGAGGGGACGCATAGCTCCTCATGTGTGCAGGGACCAGCGTTTACCCTGGGAGGGGACGCGCGGCTCCTCGTGTGTGCAGGGACCAGCGTTTACCCTGGGAGGGGACGCG
>NW_012121376.1:2655085-2666611 GCF_000951035.1 Colobus angolensis palliatus
GGCCTCCCAAAGTGCTGGGATTACAGGCATGAGCCACCATGCCCGGCCTATACCATTTTCTATGAAGGACTTGAGCATTTGAGGATTTCAGTATTTACAAGGGGTCCTAGAACGAATCCCCTGAAGACGCCAAGGGACAACCGTATGGGCTTCGCAGCACTTTCCAACCGACATCTGGAAGACACTGTAGTGAGTAGAATCGTGTCCCCCAGAAGATATGCCTGGGTCCAAACCCCCAGCACTTTATTTGGAAAAAGAATCTCTGCAGATGTAATTAAATTAGGGACCTTGAGATGAGATCATTCTGGATTTAGGCTGGACCCTAAATCCAATGACAGGTGTCCTTGTAAGAAACAGAAGAGGAGACTAGACGCAGTGGCTCACACCTATAATCCCAGCACTTTGGGAGGCCGAGGCAGGCAGATCACTTGAGGCCAGGAGTTTGACACCAGCCTGGCCAACATGGTGAAACCCTATCTCTACTAAAAGTACAAAAATTAGCTGGGCATTGTGCCAGGTACCCGTAATCCCGGCTACTTGGGAGGCCAAGGCAAGAGTATTGCTTGAACCCGGGAGGCGGAGGCTACAGTGAGCCGAGATCGTGCCGCTGCACTCCAGCCTAAGCGACAAAGCAAGACTGTCAAAGAAAGAAAGAAAGAGAGAAAGAGGAGAGGACACAGACACAGAGGAGAAGGCTACAAGATCACAAAGAAACAGAGCAGCATCTATCCTTATAGAAATGTAGGTATCGGCTGGGCACGGTGGCTCATGCCTGTAATCCTCACACTTTGGGAGGCCAAGATGGGCAGATCACCTGAGGTTGTGAGTTCGACACCAGCCTGGCCAACGTGGTGAAACCCTGTCTCTACTAAAAGTATAAAAATTAGCCGGGCATGGCGGCACGTACCTGTAATCCCAGCTACTTGAGAGGCTGAGGCAAGAGAACTGCTTGAACCTGGGAAGCAGAGGCTGCAGTGAGCCGAGATCGTGCCACTGCACTCCAACCTAAGTGACAAAGCAAGACTGTCTCAAAAGAAAGAAAGAAGGAAGGAAGGAAGGCAGAGAGGGAGGGAGGGAGGAAGGGAAAGAAAAGGAAAGAAAAGAAAAGGAAAGGAAAGGAAAGGAAAGAAAAGAAAAGAGGAAGAGAGGACACAGACACAGAGGAGAAGGCCACAAAATCACAAAGAAAAAGAGCAGCACTTATCATTATAGAAATGTAGGTATTGGCCAGGTGCAGTGGCTCATGCCTGCAATCCAAGCACTTTGGGAGGCCAAGGCAGACGGATCACCTGAGATTGTGAGTTTGAGACCAGCCTGACCAACATGGTGAAACCCTGTCTCTACTAAAAATATAAAAAAATAGCAAGGCCTGGCAGTGGGCGCCTGTAATCCCAGCTATTCAGGAGGCTGAGGTACAAGAATCTCTTGAAGCTGGGAGGCAGAAGGAGGTTGCAGTGAGCCAAGATCATGCCACTGTACTCCAGCCTGGGTGACAGAACAAGACTCCATCTCAAAAAAAAAAGAAAAGAAAAGAAAAGAAAAAAGAAAGAAACGTAAGTATTGTGCTTGGAAATTTTCTAGTCTACCTTATTTTAATGTACTGTATTAATTTCATGAACCATTTGACCCAGAGTTTGAAAAACTCTACCAACAGCTGCAACTCTAGGCCCTGCTTGCTGTGACCAAATACTCAGGCTGAGGCCCCAGCCTTAAAGTTTCCAGTGTCAGTGGTCTTGGATGGACCCTGGCATGGGTCAGTTATCAAGGCTCCCAAGAGATGTCCAGCTACAGATGCTCCAGAGGAGTGGTCCTCAACCTGCACTGAACCTTAGAATCACCTGGAATGTTTAAAAAAGAATCCCAGGCCAGGCGCAGTTGCTCACACCTGTAATCCCAGCACTTCAGGAGGCCAAGGTGGGTGGATCGCTTGAGCTCAGGAGTTTGAGACCAGTCTGGGAAACACAAAAAAACCCCGTCTCTACAAAAAATACAAAAATTAGCTGGGCGTAGGGGTGCATGCCTACAGTCCTAGCTACTCAGGAGGCTGAGGTGGGAGGATGGCTTCAGCCCAGGAGGCAGAGGTTGCAGTGAGCCACGATCACACTACTGCACTTCAGGATGAGAGATAGAGCCAGACCCTGTCTCAAAAAAATTAAAATAAAAAGAATCCCAATGCCCAGACTGTACCCAGAGGACCTCAATCAGCACCTATGGGTGGGGCCCGGGCAACTGCATTTTCTTTTTTTTCTTTTTTTTTTTTTTGAGACAGAGTCTTACTCTGTCGCCCAGGCTGGAGTGCTGGAGTGCAGTGGCACAATCTCGGCTCACTGCAAGCTCCGCCTCCTGGGTTTACGCCATTCTCCTGCCTCAGCCTCCCGAGTAGCTGTGACTACAGGCGCCTGCTACTACGCCCGGCTAATTTTTTGTATTTTTTAGTAGAGACGGGGTTTCACTGTGTTAGCCAGGATGGTCTCGATCTCCTGACCTCGTGATCCCCCCGCCTCGGCCTCCCAGAGTGCTGGGATTACAGGCGTGAGCCACCACGCCCGGCCAGGCATCTGCATTTTCTAAAGCAACCTAGATGAAGCCCATGCACAGCTAAGATTAAAGTGAGTGCACTAAAGCAGTGTCTCCTGTATTGGAGCCACCTGAGCATCTCCAAACACACATTCTGACCCTGGAGGTCGGAGGCAGGCCTGACATCCTGCGTTTCTAACAGTCTCCCAGGGACACACTCTTGGCGACTCGAATGTGTAGCCACACTTAGGAGGTACAAGCCCAGGACTGTGGTTTTTAACGTGAGGTCCCCAGATCAGCAGCCTCAGCATCACCTGAAATTTGTATGAAATATCAATTCCTGGGTGGCATCCCAGGCCCAGAGACTCAGGGATGGGGCTGGCAATCTGTGTCTTGACACACCTTCCAGGTGGTTCTTATAACACTCAAGCTTGGGAAGCACCTGCACAGAGCAGCAGACAGAGGCACGCCCATGTCCCGCCCAACTGACTCCACCAGTAGCACAGAGGGCGACTCTCGCTGTTTTTGGAAAGCGTTTGCACCAGAGAGCCTTCCCTGGGTCCAGAACGACACCCATTACATTCATAGGAAGGAGGGAGATGGCACATGTTGAGAAGGAAAAAAAAATGTCATGACTAAATCATAGCGACGGGGAAGCTGAGGCTGAGGGAGACGTGGCTTCCAACGAATCTGCAGCCTCGGGCTTGGGGTAACAACTCTCACCGCCCTTCCAGACTCCACTCAGGCACTGCCTACCCCAGAAGCCGCTGCTGCTCCTGCAGGGACACACACACCTCCCCTGCCGCTCCTCAGGCCCCGCCCTGTGATGCTCCCATGCAGGACCCCTACTGTGGCATGAAAAACCCTGAATTATTCCATAGATCTCGGTTTTGCATCCCTGTTCAGACTTCTTATTCTTCCAGGTAGAACATAGGACTCCTATTTCTTGCATTTTCACTTGTTTCTTTCTTTCCAATCTTCCACATTACGGCAAACTCTGTACTGCATACACAGTGAGTGCTCAGCAAATACTTAAACAGGCTGATTCACTGAGGTTGGACCTGAGCTTTTCTGTCTTTGTGCCTTGAACAGTCTGAACTGGGCAAATGCTTCTCCAACGACTGAACGAATCAAGCCAAGGAAAAGGGAGCAATAAAAAGACAGTGAGAAATTAAGCAGACTGGAGGGTACTCATCTCTCTGTGGGTCTTTCTTCGCACTTTGCAATGAATGCTACTCATTAAATCGTGGTCCAAAAAGGCCTCCCAGTCATGACTGCTTCTCATCATTAGAATGGTATCACTCCATGATTCATGGCATTCAACACCATCGTCTTTCTCACATAAAACACTGGCAGTCTCCCAAGGAGCAATGACAAAGCCAACCACAACACAAAACTGATCAAGGAATTTGAACAGGCGTGTTTTAACGCTAATTGTAAAGTGAGACTGACCTGTGGACATGAGGGTCTCAGGGAAAAACTTCCCTTTAACTATGTCCAATTCTAAGGTCTTGCAATGAAACAGGCATATGAAATAATGATGGTAAACAAAATTACCAAATACTACCGCATTTACTTGCACAATTCATTCATTCCACAAATATTTATTGACCACCACGTGCCAGCACTATTTTAGTCACTGGGCACATGGCAGTGACCAGCATGGACACACACCCCTTCCCGTATGGAGCTTACCCTCCAGACCAGTGTTGCTCGATAAAGCTTTCTGCGCTGATGGAATGTTCTAGATTTACATTGTCCAATATGGTGGCCACTAGTCCCATGTGGCTGTTGAGCCCTTGAAATGTGGTTGGTCCTGGTTCGTGGCCTGTTAGGAACCCAGTCACACAGCAGGAGGTCAGTGGCAAGTGAGTAAGCAAGCAAGTGAAGCTTTGTCTGTATTTACAGCCACTCCCCATCACTTGCATTACTGCCTGAGCTCCGCCTCCTGTCAGACCAGCAGCAGCATTAGATTCTCATAGAAATGCAGAGCCCATTGTGAACTGCTTACGCCAGGGATCTAGTTTGCACACTCCTTATGAGAATCTAATGTCCGATGATCTGTCACTGTCTCCCATCACCCCCAGAGGAGACCATCTAGTTGCAGGAAAACAAGCTCAGGGCTCCCACGGATTCTACATGATGGTGAGTTATATTATTACTTCACTATATATTATAATGTAATAATAATAGAAATAAAGCACACAATAAATAGAATGTGCCTGAGTCATCCCAAAACCATCCCCCAACCCTGGTCGGTAGAAAAATTGTCTTCCATGAAACTGGTCCCTGGTGCCAAAAAGGTTGGAGACCGTTGGTCTAGAGGATTCATCCATTGAGGCAGATGTAAAGAGAACGGTGGCCAGTCTCACTGACTGATACAGACAAATCACTCCTTTGCCTGCCTTCGGCTGTGCACCTACGACCCCTATTATGCTCCAAGAGAACTGAACACACACAGCCTATGGCAGGAATACACCTTAGACTTCAGAGCAACTTCTATACATCTTACTAAAGTCTCACCCCAGGTCGGGCATGGTGGCTCACACCTGTAATCCCAGCACTTTGGGAGGCCAAGGCAGGCGGATCGCCTGAATTCAGGAGTTCAAGACCAGCCTGGCCAACATGGCAAAACCCTGTCTCTACTAAAATACAAAAAAAATCAGCCAGGTGTGGTGACAGGTGCCTGTAATCCCAGCTACTCGGGAGGCTGAGGCACAAGAATCGCCTGAGTCCAGGAGGCAGAGGTTGCAGTGAGCCAAGATCACTCCACTGCACTCCAGCTTGGGCTACAGGGTGAGACTCTGTCTCTAAATAGACAAATAAATAAATTTAAAAAAACAAAAAAATAGTCTCACCCCCAAACCACCTCCACAAGCTGGGAGCTGCTCTCCCAGTTGACCAGAAGAGGATGTGATCCCAAAAGACACGCACTTCTTCAGGAAGGACTGACAATATGGGGGTGAAAAAACAGGCAGGCATGCCAAGTGGCGGCCCTTCCTAGAGCATGGAATCTATGCACTGACTGAGTAGAACCAGGCACATTTCCTTTTTATCTTTTGAGATGGGGTCTGGCTCTGTCAGCAGGCTGGAGCACAGTGGCACCATCTTGGCTCACTGCAGCCCTGACTTCCGGGGCTCAAGCAATCCTCTCTCCTCAGCCTCCTGAGTAGTGGGACCACAGGCGTGCATCACCACACCTGGCTAATTTTTGTATTTTTTGTAGAGACGGGGCCTCACAATGTTGCCCAGGCTGGTCTCAAACTCCTGGGCTTGAGTGATCCTCCCATCTCGGCCTCCGAAAGTGTTGGGATTGCAGGCGTGGCCCCCACGTCTGGTGCAGGTATAGGCACACTTCTGGTGGTTGAGTGTGCTGGAGGGTCCAGGGCCAGGCGGTCACTGGCAAGGAGAGGCGGTTTGGCTTGAAGAGGATGCCTAGAGGGAAAGTGAGCCCAGCCGCCCACCAAACCCAGGCAGGCCAGGCAGCAGCCGGGAGCGCTCTCCAAGGTCCTGAAGGGACTGGCTCTCTTCTCTCCTCTCCAGACTGGAAGCCAGCACCTTACTCAAGTTCCAGCCAGGACCCCAGGGCAGCAGTGGCTCCATCCACCACGTGGCCTTTCACAGCCAGGAAGCTACCAGCGGGGTAAGTGGCCAATCCACGGAAAGACGGACCAATGTGGAAAATTCACACCAACATCACCCTCTCCTCTAGTACTCATGAGTCTTTTTGTCATCTAAGGACACAAAGGGCGTTACATTCAACATTATTAGCTCAGAGTTGAGAGTTCGTCATATTTAGAGTCGTGGAGGCTTGGGGAAAACAGGAAGAAAAAGTCTTGGAGAGGAACAGCAGAGGCTCCTGCCCCCACCCTCACACCCCACCCTCTCTTGTTCTCTCCTGCTGGATGTCCTCAGAAGAGAAGGGGTCAGAGTTCTCTCTCTCCTTCTCTGTGTCAGCTAGGACTGCTCACTCACTACTCCAGATCGCTGCTGTAGGTGGCTGCTGGTCCTCACTCCCCGGCCAGCTCATCTCAGGATTCCTCATATAAAGCCCGTCAAATGGCCTGAGCGCCGACGTGGGTAGGGGTGCTCTTCAGCCACATTTGTTTCTCAGCTATAACTGGCAACAAAAAAACTAGCTGTTTGCTTCTTCCCTTCTCTTTTCACCTTACGGAGCCTTTCACCACCCGCCCCCCAAAGTAGCGGAAAGAGAATCTCAGAGAAAACGCTTTCATCTCCAACTGCTCATGGCTTACTTCTTGTTTCTGAAATGAGTTTCTGTTGGCATAATCTCTGCACCAATGAACCTGATTCCTCCTAACCTGGGCACTCATTTTAAAAAGAATTCACTTGTCGCATAGCCATGGCCAAGCACAAAGCATATGCCCAATGGTAGTTTATTTTGTTTAGATGAGGGATTTTTCTACCTAAAAGGGGCACTAACAGCATAAATGTGTGTTTAAAATGGAAACGAAGCACACCACTGCCTCTGTCATCTGAGCCTGGTTTACAGGCCTGGTGGAGATTCAGAATCCTTGGCCAGTGGGGAGCAAGCAAGGCTGTGAGGGCGCAGTGGCTGCGTTTTGGGGGATAGGGTGGAAAATGTCTCCGGGTGGCAGGTGTTTTGTGCGCGTGTGTGTGCGCAGGCGCCTGGGGGGATCTGAATTCTGACTGTGGGTGTGTGTGATTTGTGTGGGTTGAGGAATCTGGGCCGGTGAACGGGACCTGAGTATGAGGGGGAGAGGCTTGGGCGTGAGATGACTCATATCTTTCAGGGTGTAGGAGGGCTTATTGGAGGGGATAACTTTTGATTTGAGGGGTTCTGTGTACACAGCACCCAAAGGAAAGATCTACCCGTACGGTGCAGCACAGGCATGCATGGTGGGCCTCAGGGGGCCAGGGGTCCTGGGCAGGGTGTGGATTTGCCCATCTGTGCATGGGCATTCACCTACAATTCCGGGCCACTGTACACACATGAGAACGAGGGATATAAAGGAGAGGAAAGAACAGGAGGTATTTTTGCACAGGGGCATTTAGACAGAGGTGTACCTAGCAAAGGCCCAGGCTCTGGGATGGCTGTCCTGAGCATGATGCCTGCTGGTTCCTCCCAAGCCACACCCACTCAGAGCCTCCACTTCCCAGTGTGGAAAATGGGAATAACAAGAAAATCACCCTCTAGAGGTGTAAGAATTAAGCGCTATAATTCATTTAACACTTGCCACATGCTTGGCAGACAGTAAGTATCTAATGCTGCTATTTATCATCATTTACATGATCACCAGTCTCATGTCCAGATATTGGTTCTAATAATGATCATTGTAAGTGACATGCATTGCCTGGAAACTGTAATGACAAAACTAATGGTAAATAATAATGTATGCTTACTATATTCCTGGCATAGCCACACACACCATTCTCAATTAATCCTCACCCACCTGACAGGTCTTGTTATCAACCTTTTGTAAAGAGGAAGAAACAAGCTCAGAGAGGTTAAGTAACCCGCCCAAGGTCACAAAACAGGGCATGTAGGGCAGGGATTCAAGCCCGGGATGCAAGCTGGGGTTGTGACTTCAAGCATGTGTGCCTGTACCCCACACCCCAGGCCTCACCATGCAGACAGTAGAAGCTCCTCAGCCCCATCAGGAAGTACCCTAAGGGGAGGACACACCTGGAGAAGGAGGAGTTGGCACAGGTGTCCCCAGCTGAAATTCCACACCAATTCCAGCTACATGTGGAATACACTGGCCGCTGGTGCATCATTCCCCAAGTCAGCGCCGAGAGCTAGGCTAAGGTTCCGGAGCTTTGCTGATGGTTGCCCAATATTCCCCCACTTCTTGTGCAAAGGAAAAGTCGGAGTGGAGCTGGGGCCATTAACTCCTTCCTCACTGCCCCTTGGACACGGCTGTCACCACCCACCAGTTGACTGGGAAGGAGGAATGGAGGCCTCTGCCCCATTCCGGGGATCCCCATATCCTGTGGGCTCCCTCCATGGGCTGCCGGGGACACTCAGTGCCACAGTCACCCATTTCCCAACAGGAAGCTGGGAGCCCTCCAGAAAAATGGCCCAGATGTCCAGGCCCGAGTCCCCAAGACGAGAAGGGTCAATTCTATTTCCCGTCATGCCATGTCGCCAACCAAAAGGGAGAGCCGGCCATGCAGCTCCCCATCTGCGTCCCTGCCTGGCTTTGCCTATGGGACAGCTGAGAACCGCACACCCCTTGAGACGATGGTGAAAATCTGGGCTTCTTCCGTGCAATGTGATGCCGGAACAAGGGGGGTTTGGTCCCAGACAGATCAGGGATCCCTGCAGACAAAGGCTGGGACTCCTGAATCACACAGCCCAGACCTTACTGGCCTCATCTGTAGAATGGACACGATCAGGCAGAAGCACAAGGAGGGGAAGGGCTTAGGGGAGCAGCACGCTGAGGGAGCTGGCGGGCTGGAGTGGAGAGCCCAGGGAAGTGGACCCATGGAGAAAAACATCTCTCCCCTTAACCCATCAGATCCTAAACTCACGGCCAGCCACAGAATCAGATCCTTTCTTCCCCAAAAAGCCACAACATAATCGCTGCTCCTTCTCCCTCAAATGTAAGCTCCATGAGGGCAAAGATCTGTCTGCTTTGCTCAGTGTGGTTTTCCCAGAGCCTGGCACACCTGGCTCATAGTAAACATTCCATTAGTATTTGTTGAATGAAAGAAATGATTCCTCAGGACACTGGAGATGTCTGAGGAGCGTGGGCAGAGTGGGGTGCTCAGCCTCACCCCCAGATATTCTCGGGAGTTTCAGAGACGACGAAAGCCCTGGCTCCTCTCTTCCCCATGCCCTGCGTGAGCCCAGTCTGCACAGTCCTTCTGGAGCAGACTCAGCCGGGAGCACCTCTGGAGGACAGGTCTGCAGAGCCTTGTGGCCAGAGTCTGGGGGTGACAGCAGCCCCTGGGCTCCAAACAGCCCAGCTGGAAGCGCCAGGCTGCCTGCCTGTCTCAGCCACCCACATCTGCTGCCCGGGCCTCCCTGTGCCTGCATGCGCGCGCACACACATACACATACACACAGGCCCACAGCCTGGAACCAAGGGAGCACCGTCTGCTCCCGCCCGGCCCTCAGCGCCCCAGGGTCAGGGAAGCTCTCCAACCTGCCCCATGAAAACAACAACGGCACAGAAAAGGCCGCCTGAGACCGGGGCTGGTTGACAGGCAAGAGCATTATATAATTAACTGCCCCAGACTCCTCCTCCTCTTCGGGTAATAATGAACCCTGCTTTTCAGTTGCATAAGCCAAAATAATAATTACTCTCCAGCCCCCTGCCACTCCTGGATGTGGCCGGGGAGCAGGTGTTTCAAGCTTTCTTCATGAGACTCGGAGGCAGCGAGCGGGCGGGGAGGACCAGACCACACGTACGCTCAGGATTTTTATTCCCGGCAGAAGCACAAGTCATCGCTGCACCTCACTCCCTTCCCAGGCATCCATGCCTGAAACAGGCGAGCTGCCCGAGGGAGGCAGGGGACCCAGGGCCTCTGAGGATGAGCTCCCACATGGGGTGGACTGGTCGGGGAAGCCAGTCTGTTTGTTTGGGGTCTGGCTTCCAGGAAAGGACAGGCTCAGTATGTGTCAGGTGCACTGAGGAGTGGATATCGGAGTATCCAGGCAGGCGGGCAGCTGCAGAGCCGGCCAAGGCTCCCTGCACAGAAACCATCTTACAGCAGCAGCAGCAGCAGCAACAGCAGCAGCAGCAGGCAGCTCCCTGGCTTCCGGCCCCGGCTCTGCCCCGAATGTGGTGGCATCTTAGAATGAAAGCACAGACCGATTCCCTTAACTAATGGTGAAAATGATGCAGCCACTGAAAGGCGAGATTCCTGGGCTCTCACTGAGCAGATGGGCCTCCCTCCTCCCTCCAGCAGCCTGCTTCGACAGCTCTAGCCCGCGTCCGACCACCTAGAAGTTTATTGCCTGGCTGTTTTGGTTCGGGTTGGCATCCCCCGCCCCTAGCGCTCCCCATCACTCCCTTTCCCTCCGCTTGGGCAGATTTGGGGCTGAGGAAGGCCCTTGGGCGCCGCAGGAACACTAGAAGCGAAGATGAGGCCTGATCGAAGGGCGACCTCCTGGGTGGGGGGCAAAGCCAACAGGGGGAGGGGCCCTTCTCCCAGCCCCCTCTGTCCTTGCTGGGTTCCTCAGGGCCGCGGGCCCAGCCTGGCCCTTCCCGCAGGTCTCCGGCCTGCTGTGTCCGACGCACGGAGGCTCTGCCGGGCCCCGCCTGGCTCTGCCCCTGGAAAGCCCCCAACACCCTTCAACTGGCACAGGGGCACTGTCCCCACCAGGCAGCGGGGCAACCTGTAGCCAGGAGCCTCCGTGGCCTCCAGGGAAGCCCGGGAAAGGCCCCTGGTGCCCACGGCCCAACCGGAGGGCGCAGCTCAACTTCCCCGGAGATCCACAGAAGGGGTGCGATCGGAAGCAGGTCCCCTCCCGCCCTGGCCCGGCCCGGCCCGCGACACCTACCTCCGTCCGAGTAGGTCTCGGTCCCGTAGCCGTCCTGCAGCCCGTTGCTCCAGGTCCCTTCGTATTTGGCCCCGTTGCCCGCGCACTCCCGCACCCCGTAGCGCCCCTTGAATCCGTGCGTCCACTCGCCCTTGTACACCCACTTCCCCTTGCTCTCCAGGCCGATGCCGTGGCGCTTGCCCTGCGCCCAGGTGCCCTGGTACGTGTTGCCGCTGGGCCAGGTGTAGACGCCCAGCACCTCGAAGCCGTGGCTCCACGAGCCGGTGTATTCGCCTTGGCCCTTGGGGCCGGTGCAGACGCCATGGCCGTGCGCCTTGCCGTCCTCCCAGCCTCCACAGTAGGACCCTCCGTCGTCAAAATTAAACCTGCCCCCACTGGACATGCATGTAACTCGGTTCCAGATCCCGCAAACGGTGAAAACGGACTCAGGCGATCGACACAGCGGAGTCGCGGCCGCCGGCGGCCCTGGGTCGCGAGCGTTTTCCGGAGGAGAGGAGGACGCGGCCCCGGAGCGC
>NW_012121376.1:2667397-2676495 GCF_000951035.1 Colobus angolensis palliatus
GCGAGCTGAGCGCCCCTGCCCGCTCCCGCGCGTCGCCCCTCCCGCCGGGCTCGGATCTGCCCCGCCTGCCCCTGACTCGACTGAGGCCCTTTGCAAACCACAGGTGGTTTTCTCCGGTGACAAACACTCTTTCCTTCTTCCTTCCGGGCAGCTTGGATCCAAGGGGAGGGGGAGGGGGGCTTACCCCAGAAAACAGGGATTTGGCGAATCCCTCTCCCCTATAAATTAAGTGAGAGTCGAGGCACACGCACGTATCTTGGAGCAAAGTCACCCGAATTCCGTGCGCCCTGGCCAACAGGTAGCCCCCCCACTCGGGGGACGGTTGCGCTTTGGGGGAGCAAAGTGGGACCGCCATTCGGGCGTTTCTAGGTCTCTCTCCAGACATACTCTCACCCTCTGCCCCACCCTCCCCCAAGAGATGGTGTCTGATTCTTGGATCCGAGCATCCTGGGACCCATTTAAAATGCATTTCCTGGACCATAAATCCTCAGGCAGAAGCTGGCGTCCCCAGCCCTCCTGGAATGCGTGCGGGAAATGGCAGCAGCCCGGTGCAGTGGGCTGATCGAGGTGGGGAGGCTGCCCAGGGTCCTCGCTCCTGGGAGCGTGGGCCGGTGACTTCGCGGCGCGGTGAGCCAGGAACTGCAAGCCAGGCCTGGAGCCTGAGATTAGGACATGAGAAGAGGTGCGATTCGGAGCCTCTAATCAGCCAGGAGCCCTGCTCAGATCTTCCCCTGTCCGAGAGAATCACGATTGTCCCCACTCTTGGCTCACTCTTGGCTCATGGGGCTATCAGGAAAATCAGTCCCTTCTGGGAGTCCCAGAGTTGAACCTCAGTCTCCTGCCTTGGGCACCAAAGCCTCCTCCCCAGAGTACCAGTTACCTCCTTATACACCCACTGTCAATGAGGGACATTTAGGGTGGTCAGCTGTGTTTTGTGCAGTTACAGTGATTCAGTGAACTTCCTAGAGCTGTCTCCCTGTGCCCCTCTACAGAAGTTCTCGAAATGTCTGCGGTGGCATCATCGGACCAGCTACCTCTTGGACTTTATTGGAAGCTGCCAAATTGCTTTCCAAACACCTGGAGCAATTGACCTCTCACCCTTCAGTGTGCCTAGGTTTGCGGTTCTCTATTTACTGGCCAGCACTGGCGTCCTCAGACTTCTGATTTTCTTTCCATTTATTTTACTTGATTCATCTAAATGGGTATGAAATAATATCTCTGGGCTGTTTCATGTCCATGAAAATTTCTCTATTGTAAATGTGTGGGCCAAAGGAACTGCACCTTGTCCTCAAGAGATTCGGGTTCAAACCTTGGCTCCAGGGCCCACCAGCAGTGTGGCTTTGGGCAGTCACCTAATGTCCCTGAGCTCAGTTTTCTCATCTGTAAAATGGAGATGACATAGTTCCCGTAGGGTTACCGTGGGAATTCAAAAGCTAGGCAGGCGCCCAGCACTCAGTAAGAGCTCAGGCAGTGAAAAGTAATGTTACCAGAAGCCAGCCTCCCAGGGAGGATCATGGATTCCCGCATGGAGGCGCCCAGCCCTCTGCCTGTTGAAATAAACATTTTGCCACCACTCATATGCTCTTCTTTCCATTTCTTTCATTTCACTTTCAACCCTTTTGCTGCTGAATCAGCAGCCAAGCCCTCCTTCACACAAGCAGTGGATCGCAACTGAGATCCTATTGGAACACGGTGGTTTTTTCCAAGCAGTTACTGGTCAGCACCTTCCACCCTTGGCCAGTGTACCCTCTGCTCCTGCAGTTCCAAGCCCCCCACCCCTACCGCCAACTGACCCTCTCTCATCTCCTGCAGTCAGTCACTCCAGCGGTGACAGGCTCTAGTCTCTGAAATGCAGATATTAGAGGCATTTATTCTGTGCAATTTGGAAATCACTTCCCCATAAAGTAGGGCTGGCAGTATTGATTTCATTTTGGAGGAAACTCTCCAAGCCCATAAACATAGTACCACCCAGCAATTTAAAAACAAAAACCAGGGAGAAAGATAAAAAAGCTATAACCCACATGTGAGCCAGGCACAAGGATGAAGACAGCACGTTAGTCATCTCATGGACTCAGGTGATTTGGAATTACACTCTCCTTTTTAAAAGACTCACTTTTCCCCACCAAGGTAAAGTGCCTTGCCAGAGGGAAAATAATGACTGGGCAGGATTCAAGCTCAAGTCTGCCTGGCCTTCCAGCCTGCACCCTTTCTGCCCTCCAGGCGTGGGTCCTTACTGCCTCTGTTGCCTGGTGCCTCTTCCCATGACAGCAGAGCTTTCTGGTCTCAGCTCCAGAGAGGCTTCCTGACTGTTCTGCAGAAAGTTAGTTCCCCCTTCATCCCCACAAAAGCCTACTGATCTCCTTCAAAGAACTGAGCCACAATCAACTTATCTGTGCTTGCCTTCTTGTCTTTGCCTGTGTTTACCGTAACACTGTGAAATGTCCACAAGATCCCCCATTCCATGTGATCTTCTTTCAGGGTGGTGTTGACACCCCTCCTGTTGAGGGAGTCCTTTGGGGGAGCAAAGTGGGACCGCCATTTGGGTATTTCTAGGTCTCTGTTGAGAGATGGGTTTTGCATTCCCTTCCCTTGAATCTGGGCCAGTGTGTGATGATCACAGAAGTGACATGATGTGACTTCAAAGGTCAGTTCACAAACAGTAACACAGCTTCTGCCTCATGCTCTTGGGGTGCTCAAGCTTGGAACCAAGTTGCCATGATGTAAGGAGGTTCAAGCAGCCCCTGGACATGCCAACAAGGAGAGATACAGGGTCCTCCAGCCTACAGCTCCAGCCAGACTCCCAGCCAGCAGCCGGTACCATTTGACAGCCATAAAAGCGTACCATCTTGAAAGCAGACCCTCCAGACCCCAGGCAGGCCACCCCAGCTAAAGCCACATGCAGCTGAGACAAACGTGCCCCATCACACCTTGTCATCATTTCAATTTTCTGAAAAAAAAAAAAAAATTGTTGTTTTAAGCCAAGCATCACACAAACCGTAACCCAGAGGCCAAATCTACTCCACTGCCTTTCATAAACAGAATTCCACCGAAGCACAACCATGGCCATTCATTTGTGTGTCTGGAGTGGCTTTTACACTGCAACGTAAGAGTGGAGTCATTGTGACAGACACCATATAGCCTATAAAACATAAAATACTTACCATCTTGTCCTTTACAGTAAACGTTTCCCAAGCCCTGCATACTAGTCTTCGAGAGCCAGCATAACAAAATTCCGCAGACTGGGTAACTTAAACAACAGAAATGTCTTATAGTTTTGGAGGCTAAAAGTCTAAGACCAAGCTTCTGGCTGATTCAGTCCCTGGTGAGAGTTCTCTGCCCAGCTTGCAGATGGCCACCTTCTCACTATGACACGACCCAAACCTCTCTATTTTACTGGGCCCTACATCTCTGCTCTCAGCCATCCTGCCTTATGTTTCTGCCTTCCATAGACCAGCTTTATCTGCTGCAATCTGCTCTTCCCATCCTGACAGTCACTAACCTGAACTCTGGGGATCCTGATGCTTGAGTTTTAGGAGAGACATTCAGCTTGGGTCAGGTGTCCCTTTCTGACCCTATTAGCTGTGGTCAAGTAGTGGGGTCCAGGGTTCTCCCTCGTGATGGCAGAAAGATGTGATCAGCATTTCTAGTACAAGTAGAGGAAGCAAACTGAGCCAAAAATTGGGATATAGGGGTCTGTCGATAAGACATGATGTAAAATTGAGAATGGAAGAGCTTTGACAAAATGATAAGCATGATTTTACTTCCTTACTTACTAAGATCTAGAACTACCCATGACTCCAGATAGTGCTGTCACTGGTCATTCAATTTCAAGATGAAGATAATTATGAAAAGAGAGGTGGGAGGAAGGAAGAAGAGGGGGATAAAGCAGAAGTAATTTGGATGGATTAACACGAAAGAAAAATAAACTTTGTGATGATATAAAGGATAATGAAGATGATGTGTTAGTGATGATGATGGGGATGATTGTGGTGATGATGATGATGGTGATGATGGTGGTGGTGATGGTAATAATGGTGATGATGATGATGGTGATGGTGGTGATGATGGTGATGGTAATGATGATGGTAATGGTGATGATAAAGATGGTGGCAATGTTAATGATGGTGATGGTGATGATGATGATGATGATGGTTATGGTGATGATGATGGTGATGATGGTGATGATGTTAATGACAGTAATGGTGGTGATGGTAATGATGGTAATGATGACAATGGTGGTGATGATTATAATGATGGTGATGATGAGATGATGATGGTGATGGTGACAGTGATGGTGATGTGATGGTGGTAATGGTGATGGTGATAGTGATGGTGATGATGGTGATAATGGTAGTGATGATGGTCATGATGGTAATGGTGGTGATGATGATGGTGATAGTGATGATGATGGCAGTGATGATGGTGATAATGGTGATGATGGTAATGGTAGTGAGGATAGTGATGATGGTGATGATTATAATGATGGCAATGGTGGTGATGATGATGGTGATGGTGACAGTGATGGTGATGTGATGGTGGTAATGGTGATGGTGATAGTGATGGTGATGATGGTGATAATGGTAGTGATGACAGTCATGATGGCAATGGTGGTGATGATGATGGTGATGATGATGGTGATGGTAATGATGGTGAGGATAGTGATGATGGTGATGATTATAGTGATGGCAATGGTAGTGATGATTGTGATAATGGTGATGATGGTAACGGTAGTGAGGATAGTGATGATGGTGATGATTATAATGATGGCAATGGTGGTGATGATGATGGTGATGGTAATGATGATGGTAGTGATGATGGTGATAATGGTGATGGTAATGGTGGTGAGGATAGTGATGATGGTGATGATTATAGTGATGGCAATGGTAGTGATGATGATGGTGATGGTGATGATGATGGTAGTGTGAAGATGGTAGTAATGGTGATGAGGATTATGGGAATGGTGATGATGGTAGTGATAATGATAGTGATAATTATTACATGTATGTGCCTGGCTCTGTGCTGAACCTATATTATCATATCGTATTTAATCCTAAAGCAACTTTATGAGGCTGGTAGTATTATTACCCTCATTTTACAGATGAGGAAATCTGAAGCTCATAAAGGCCAACTCACTTACCTAAGCTGGAAGTGAAGAAGCAGTTGGCAGCAGAGCACAGGCTTGCAGCCACCACACTCTTCTGTCTCAAGTGTGCAAATGTCCCCTTGCTGGGAAAAAAATGAGTTGTCTCTGGCCAACCCACATATTTGTATAATTTAATGAATATCTAAATAGTAAATGCCCAGATAATGACCACCCAGGTCAAGGAATTAGACATTATTGGAACCCCCAAAACCCACTGTGTATCCCTCTCCAATCATAACCTTCTCCTCCCTCCAGACAGAGCCATTAACCTGAATTTATGATCACCTTTGCTTTTCTTTATAATGTTACCAGCTGTCTATGTGCATCTTGAGCACTGTGGCCTAGTTTTTCCTGTGTTTGAGCTTCGTGGAACTGGAATCATACCAAATCCTTTCTTTTCTGCCCAACATCATGCTGTGGCTGGGTCCCTTAGGTTCATTTGTTCTCTTTGCTGTATAATATTCCATCCTATGAATATCTCCAATGTGACTGATCCCTTCTACTGTAGGTAGACATAAGAGCTGCTTATGGTTTGTGGCTGTTTTTATTCAAAACAACTGCTTTCACTTTCTTGTCTGTGTATTCTAGAATGCGTGCACACGTCTTTTTATTGCAGAACACTCATTCACTCTCAGCCTTCACCATAAACACCCTCTCCAGGGGTCCCCTGGAGCCACTTTAGGTGTCTCTGAGCTCTGTCAGCACCCTGTGCACCCCCATGATAGCATATACCGCTCTGCCACGTAACTATCTTCTAACTCATGGTCTCATCCACTCAAGTGGGGAGTGGGGAGCGCTGCTAGATTTCTCTTCTTCTCTCTCCTTCTCTCTTCTCCTCCTCAGCACCTGGCTCAGTGTCCAGCACACAATAGGGATGCAATCGTTACATTTTTGAGTGAATGATAAATGAACAAACAAAGACATGACTGGGAAGTCAGCCTCCCCTAAACATTTGTTGAATCAATGCTTGTCACATGAAGTGAAGGGTGTAGTCTAAAAGTGCTTTTAAGACACTCAGCTATGGCTATTTCTGTGATCTATGTTTTGACTTTGTTTGACATGAGCTGATATTGCCAACATGGCACTTGGGGACGGCTATAGAGAGTTACAGAGGTCCCACTCACCCCTTCCTGCTCAGTAGATGATGCTAAGCATATGAAGACATCCAGACGGGGCGCGGTGGCTCACGCCTGTAATCCCAGCACTTTGGGAGGCCGAGGCGGGTGGATCACCTAAGGTCAGGAGTTTGAGACCAGCCTGGCCAACGTGGTGAAACCCCCCCTCTACTAAAAATACAAAAATTAGCCAGGCGTGGTGGCACACACCTGTAGTCCCAGCTACTTGGGAGGCTGAGGCAGGAGAATCGCTTGAACCCAGGAGGCGGAGGTTACAGTGAGCTGAGATGGCACCTGTGCTCTCCAGCTTAGATGACAGAGTAAGACTCCGTCTCCAAAATAAAAAAAAAAAAAGAAAAGAAAAAGAAAGAAAAAAGAAAGGAAAGAAAAGAAAAAAAAAGACATCCAAAGAAATGCTTTCCCGGATGGATTGCTTTATATCTTCCCTCCTCCTTGTCTGGCTCCCAGGGCTAACAACTATGATTAGACCTCGTTAGAATGAGGTGGCTAGTGGTTTCCTCACACCTTTGTCTTACCTACCGTGAATCCGTCCATCCCCGTGGAAGGTCACTGAGCAGTGTGGGCGGCAGGAAGAGGTTCGTGAATCTGCTGGTTCATCCAGGAAGGCAGCAGCAGTCGTAGAGTCTGGGCGAGGCTTTGGGAAGGGGCTGAGCTACTCCAGGAGGGTGGGTGCACCTAAAAGTCAAAGCTAGAGTGGAAAGGCTCAGAAATTGGGGAGATGAACCCAAAAGTCACAATAGTGCACTGAGAGCCCTGGCCATTGTAAACCAGCTTCCTGCAGCGTGCAGCACAGCCCAGGCGAGCTCCCACCTGTCCCATCAAGGCAGGTTTTCATCAGTGCTCACTGGCCTCAGGACAACTCCCGGTCTCCTTCACACGGACCCCAAGGCTCTCCCGAGCTGCTGTCTGCCGAGCCCTCTTGCCTCCCCATCTTCACCCCATGCTCCAGTTCTCATATCCCACCTACTTGAGCTGGCTTCTGCCCGTCCATACTCTGTTCCCTCTGCCTGGTGTATTCATTCAGGTCTCTCCTTCTTCCAGGAAGCCTGCCTGACCTCCCACCCCACCCAAGGCCAGGATGGGTGCTCCTGCCCTGTGCTCCCATCACCTCTCAGGCCATTTGTATCAGCGCTGTGGCCGGCACCCCTGTGGCCGGGTTTGTGTCATCATCAATGCTTGTCACTAAATGCTTCAGGCAGGGACCAGATCTGCTGTGTTCACTTTCTTTCCCCGGGGCAGTAAGTGTCTGTATACACTAGGTACTCAACAAATGTGTGGGGGTGACCAAATGAATGAGTATGGTGGGGAAGAATTTTCTTGGGATCACAGAGCAGCTGAGAGTAACGAGGGACTGAGGACAGCTTCCTTTCTCTCTCAGAACTTCCCCAACCTTGCCTTCTGCCTGGACGGGCCGGGAAGGCCTTGCCCTCCTCCTCCCTTGTGCCAGTGCAGCCTGCAGGGGGCCGTTGATGCCCAAGGGCAACTCCCCTTTACTGGGGCAAAAGCACTCAGGTGTCTCCGTATACTCAGCTGTTGTGTGGGATGGGCTTGGCCTGGGTGCTGACAACCTGTTTCAGACGCTGGATCCAGCAGTACCTGAAGGCAAACTACCTCTGAACTGACCCATTTACCAAAGAATAGGCATCAACAAATTCCCTTTTTGCCTAAATCACTTTAAGTTGGATTTTCTAGCATTTGAAAATGAAAACCTTTTTTTTTGAGACAGTTTCACTCTTGTTGCCCAGGCTGGAGTGTGGTGGCATGATCTTGGCTCACCACCACTTCTGCCTCCCAGGTTCAAGCAATTTTCCTGCCTCAGCCTCCTGAGTAGCTGGGATTACAGGCATGCACCACCACACCCAGTTAATTTTGTATTTTTAGTAGAGACGGGGTTTCTCCATGTTGGTCAGGCTGGCCTCGAACTCCCAACCTCAGGTGATCTGCCCGCCTCAGCCTCCCAAAGTGCTGGGATTACAGGTGTGAGCCAACGTGCCTGGCTGAAAATGAAAAACTTTTAAAAAACATTTATTGAGAGAGAATTTACATTCCATACAGTTCACCTGTTTGAAGTGTACAATTCAATGTTTTCAGTGATTCGTCAAGTTGAAAACTATCACCACAATGTCATTTTACCTTTTCACTACCCCAGAAAGAAACTCCATGCCCTGCCAGGCGCAGTGGCTCACGCCTGTAATCCCAACACTTTGGGAGGCTGAGGCAGACAGACCCTTGAGCCCAGGAGTTAGAGACCAGCCTGGCCAACATGGTGAAACACTGTTTCTACCAAAACCAAAAAATTAGCTGGGCATGGTGGCGCGTGCCTGTAGTCCCAGCTACTCGGGAGGCTGAGGTGGAAGAATCACCTGAGCCCGGGAGGTCAAGGCTGCGGTGAGCTGTGATGGCACCACTACCCTCCAGCCTGGGCGACAGAGTGAGACCCTATCTCAAAAAAGAAAAGGAAAGGACAGGAAAGGGGAAAGGAAAGAGGAGAGAAGAGGGAGGAGGAGAGGGGAGGGGAGGAAGAAAGAGAGAGAGAGGAAGGCAGGCAGGCAGGCAGGCAGGCAAGCTCATACTCATTAGCAGTCCCTCCCTCCCCACAGTGCCCTCAGTCCCTGGCAACCACTCACCTGTTTCCTGTTTCCCTGGATTTCTTAGTTCCAGAGATTTCCTGTGAATATACCTCTGTGATATGTGATCTTCTGTGTTGGCTTCCTTCACTCAGCTAGTGTTTTTGAGGTTCCTCCGTGTTGTAGTGTGCATTGGTGCTTTCGTCCCATTTCTGTCCAGTTAATCTTCCACTGCGTGGCTGGATCACACTT
>NW_012121376.1:2676755-2694584 GCF_000951035.1 Colobus angolensis palliatus
GATCTCCTGACCTCGTGATCCGCCCGTCTTGGCCTCCCAAAGTGCTGGGATTACAGGCTTGAGCCACCGCGCCCGGCCTGTGTTTTACTTTTTAAGGAGCTGCCAAACTGCTTCCACAGTGGCTGCATCATCCTTCCTTCCCACCAGCAGCATACAGTGGTTCCAGTTTCTCCATATCTTCTTCGACACTTGTTTTTGTCTGTCTTTCTGATGACAGCATCCTCGCTGGTGTGGGGGCATCCGACCAATGTCCTGGCTGGTGTGGGGGCGTCCAGTTGGGTGGTGATTTGCACTCCCTGATGATGAGAGGTGCTAAGCATCTTTCCAAGTGCTTATTGGCCATCTCTATGTCCTCTTTAGAGAACTGCGTGTTCAGATCCCTTGCCCATTTTATTTTACTTTTCTACAAGTTATTGGTAGAGACTTTGCCCATTTAAAAATTTGTACTTTTATTACTGAGTTATGGGAGTTCTTTTTTGGAGTTCTTTTTTTTTTTTTTTTTTGAGACGCAGTCTCGCTCTGTCGCCCAGGCTGGAGTGCAGTGGCACAATCTCGGCTCACTGCAAGCTCCGCCTCCTGGGTTCACGCCATTCTCCTGCCTCAGCCTCCCAAGTAGCTGGGACTACAGGCACCCACCAGCAGGCCCGGCTAATATTTTGTATTTTTAGTCGAGACGGTGTTTCACCATGTTAGCCAGGATGGTCTCAATCTCCTGACCTCATGATCTGCCTGCCTCGGCCTCCCAAAGTGCTAGGATTACAGGTGTGAGCCACCATGCCTGCCCTGAGTTATAGGAGTTCTTTATACATTCTGGATACAAATATCTTATCAGATATATAATTTGCAAATGTTTTCTTCCATTCCATGAGTTGTCTTTTCATTTTCTTCATGGCATCACTTGCAGCACAAATTTTTAATTTCGATGAAGCCCAATCTAAAATCTTTCTCTTTTTTTAGCTCCTTCTTTGGATGTTGTGGCTGCAGGAGCCTAAGTGACACACTCACATTCTTTGTGAGGATGTTCACCCACATCCATGCTCCTCTGCTCCGTGCATGCATGACCCTGTGAGGACAGGGAATGCAGCGTGTGATGCCGACCCCTGCCATTTCAGATGTGGCAGCCCTGCCTCTCAAATGACAGCCTTGTGCCCTGAGGATGGGGCATGTGTTGGAACCAAGACATGAGTCTCATCCCACCCCCATGATCTGTTCTTGAAGAAAGTGACTCAGGAGCCTGGACAGACCAGGATAGACCTGGCTCTGAGACACTCACTCCTGCCCCACACTGTGGCCAGAGCTGATGGGCTATCCAAGGGCTTCCTGGAGGAAGGACTGGTCCCAGAATGGCCATTGGGGAGTGGAAGACATGGTTAAGGGGGAGGTCACAGAATGAGAGCTCAAGTGGAACCCCACCCCTTTGGGGGCCAAAGACCGCGGAGCTCCCTTAAGCCTCAGTGACTCGCCCACCCCATGACGGCTTCTGTGAGCTCCATCTTATCCAAGAACATGTCTTGCCTTGGGCTAGCAGGAAGGAGTCTCTGCCCTTCACCAGGTGGGGAGCTGGGCGGGATCAAGGCTCTTCTTTATGCTCCCACCCCCTCCCCACCCACCTTGCTGCCCCCAAACCAGACCCTCCACCCTGAACATTCAACAGCTCACTCAGTATTCATCCAAGAAACTTGAGGCCAGGGCTGGGAATGCGATCAAGAGCAAAATGGACACAGACCTTACCCGTGTGGCTGGCGCGTGACACCACTGTAGAAGCTCAGGGCATTCGGTGGGCCATCGGTGAGGACAGTTGCTGATGACTTGAAGACTGAGTCGGGCTGGCAAGTAGTTACGTCAGTTTCAGAATCTCCGGACTGAATAAGAACTAAAGAACTTCCGAAAACCCTAAGTGAGCTCTGAAGATTTGTGTTCAGTCCTGACTCTGCCCCTTGCTAACTGCGTGGTCTTGGGCAAATTACACAGCCTTCCTCAGCCTGTGAGTTGTCACCTGTCAAATGGGAAGAAGAAAACACCCCCTCCTCTCTGCACAGAATGAGGCTGTGTGCACACTGCAAATGTAAGTGACTGTCCCTGTTAACAGCAGCAGTCCCTCCTGTCCATGTACAACTGTGTACCAGGACCAGGGCTGAGCACGACTCCGCTGCATCCACACAGCCCCGCTCGGGAGGCAGGACCAGGGCTAAGCACGAATCCACTGCGTCCACACAGCCCCACTCGGGAGGCAGGACCAGGGCCGAGCACGAATCCACTGCGTCCACACAGCCCCACTCAGGAGGCAGGACCAGGGCTAAGCACGAATCCACTGCGTCCACACAGCCCCGCTCGGGAGGCAGGACCAGGGCTAAGCACGACTCCGCTGCGTCCACACAGCCCCGCTCGGGAGGCAGGACCAGGGCCGAGCACGAGTCCACTGCGTCCACACAGCCCCGCTCAGGAGGCAGGACCAGGGCTGAGCACGACTCCGCTGCGTCCACACAATCCCCCTTAGGAGGCACCCCCAGGAAAGGGAACAGAAGCCTCAAGAGGTGGGAGAGGCAGAGCCACTGGCCTGGGAGCTCTGTGTGTTTCCTGGAGAGTTGGGTAAAGAGAACATGAACATATTACAAGGCAGGGTGGTACTCATGCCCCAAAGTAAAGACCAGGACACGAGTCGCACAGACATGCGTCACTGCCTCGCGATTGTAAATAACGCCATTGCAGGGACCATGTGCGCATGGAGGCTGTGGAGGCCAGTGGCTGGGACAAGCGGTCTAGAAGCCAGCTGTCTGAATTAATCTTGTAATGCCACCTCATCCTGGCTGGGCAGCCTGAGGCTCCTTAGGGCCCCAGAGCCTCAGTTTCTTCCCTGTCAGAGCAGCTACCTCCCAAGGTTGCTGAGAAGAGGAAATGGGAGCCTCCACCATGGCCAGGGCACCATGACATCTGTGGTGAGCACAGAGTCACTCTTCCAAATGTTTCCGTGTGTGTGTGTGTGTCTGCTTCCTTCCGATAAATCCCAAAAGGTGGAACAGCAGAGCATGTGCACTTTGCAAACCCTCTGTCTGTTGCCCGGTGGTTCTGTGTGCCAGGCTGCCCAACCTGCCCACATGCATCAGAGTCCTTGGACTCTTGTTCAAATGAAGGTTCTGGTCCAGGAAGTCTGTGAGGGGCCCGAGACTCTGCATTTCTATGGTGGTGCTGATGCTGCTGGTCTGGGGCCCACATTCTGAGTGGCCAGGGCCCCAGGTGTACAGGTCTCCGCCTACTACCCCTCTTGCAGGAAGCCGGAGGCCGATGACAGCCCAGGGCAGTGTGTTCATGGCCAGGCTTGACATGTGGTCATCAGGCTGGAGAAGCCCATTCTTGGGACGCTGCCTGCGTCTGGGCAGGGCTCCTGCCTTCTCCGTGGTACCTGAATCTCTGCCATCAGCCGCCAGTTCAGCCAGGCTGTTGATGCAGCCAATTCCTGCCAAGCCGATCGGCCCCAGGGAGGATCAGAGCCACCCGCTCTCCGTATGGAGACCAGGCAGTGAAGGGCCTGGCGGGAGACATCAGGAAAGGCCGGAGCCCCGCGCAGAGGGGCTGGAAAGCTCCCCTGCAGCTTCACAGCCTGTGGGCCTCCATTCCTGAGGCCGCCTGGCGAGCAGGCCCAGAGAGGATCACGGACCAAGGGAGACCCCGTCTGGACGGCAGCGACCGTGCAGCACTGCAGCCACCTTCTCTCCATGGAAATTCCCGTGTTGCCAATTCCACCCCCAAAAGGCTGCAAATACCTGTGCGCTCCCGGGGGTTGGGGGGAATAATAACCCACCTTCTTACCCATGTGAATGTTGGGGGGAAGAGTGCAAAATATTTAGTTTGTTTTACTTTTCAAATGAACCATATGAAATCGTCAGCATTTGGCCGTTTTACATCTCTTAAAGGGCAATTTCACATGGTCCGATGTGCACCCTCCCAGCAAACCTTCAGGGTAGTTTTTGTAACTACTGCATGCACAGGACACACGATGCTGGCAGGCCTCTGCACAGTCATCATCACACAGCTGCCGATGGCCTTTGCCATGCCCTCTATGGAACCTAAGATGCCACCAAGCGTGAGGGGCTCTGGGCCCCTTTGCCTGGTGACAGCCGAGGCGAGCCGCTGACCGAGCTCTGCAGATTTGCAAACAGTTTGCTCTCCCCAGCGTTTCAGGGCTGCGGTGCATGCCCAGAGCCACACACCTGTGAGGACTGATGGGCTGGCCCAGGAGAAAGCGTCCCCCACCCACGCACGAGTATCTGCCTCCTGCAGGCAGAGGCAGTTCTTGCCACCAAGGCCTTGAGGGACAGTCCTAGGGGAAAGCCGTGGACTGGGGTGGGGAGAGGGAGGCCGGACTGCAAGCTGTCAGCGAGGAGAAGGTTCACCCAGGGGCTGGGGCCGAGCTGAGGCTGAGCCCGGGAGACAAGGGCGCCAGTGCCAGCTGATGGAGGCCTGACTCACCTGGCTCTGCCCTTTCAGAATTCGGAGGTGAGTGCTTCCCAGGTGTCAATGTGCTGTGGCCACACCGAGGAAGTGGAATGGCCCCCCGCCAACCTGCAGTTGGATTTAGATGTCACGACACACCAGGACGGGAGGGAGAAGCGAGCCTCCCACAGAAGGAGGCTCTCCGGGAGAGGAGGCCGGCTGCCCAAGCCAGGCCAAAAATGGCTACGGGAGCAAGAGACAGAGACCCCCTGGGGGCTGTGTTGTGGTCGGCGTGTGGGGCGGGTGAGGGCTTCCGCACACGTGGGAAGGGCTGTAGCTTGTGCTAGCACCGGGTCTAGTGGGGACACCTGGGCCCTCTCATCACCTTGCCCGGGTCTGGGGCAGAGAGCAAGGGGCGGTGAACACATGTGAGTTCACACGTGTGTCACTGACGGAGGATGACGGCCCCCGTGAGCCCTGGCACTTCAGCATCCCCGTCAACATGGGGGTGTTCAACCCAGGCGTCTCCCTAGAGCATCCTCACAGCAGTGAGCCTGTCAAAATACACTCACGATTTCCAGCTACGAACAGTTCAACATGTACCAGACACCCCTGTATCACCCCCCGATTTAACAAATGTTCATCCTTTCCATATTTGCTTTTGAGTGTTCGTTAAGGAGATGAAAGTTAGAGTTGCAGCTCTTCCCCCCTCGCCCTGTGCCTGCGCAGAGGTCACCCCTCCCTGAAGCTTTGCGTGCCTCTCACGTGGTTTTGCTTCCATCGCTCCTATGCCAGCACCCGGAAACCATGGGATTCGTGTAAAGGGCATCACACGGTCACATCCTTTAACAACTGGCTTTTTTCTACTCGATATTACGTTTTTGTTTTCTTTTGTTTTTGTTACAAGACGGACTCTTGCTTTGTCACCCAGGCTAGAGAGCAGCGGCATGATCTCAGTCACTGCAACCTCTGCCTCCCAGGTTCAAGCGATTCTCCTGCCTCAGCCTCCTGAGTAGCTGGGATTATAGGCACCTGCCACCATGCCTGGCTGATTCTTGTATTTTTAGCAGATATAGGGTTTCACCACGTTGGCCAAGCTGGTCTTGAACTCTTGACATCAAGCCATCCACCCGCCTCAGCCTCCCGAAGTGCTGGGATTATAGGTGTGAGCCACCATTCCCCGCTGATATAACATTTTTGGTTGATCAACATTAACTCAGGTAGCTCTCATTGTTCACCTGAAACGTGGCGCGGGAGGCTTCTCCACCTGCAGCTACGCCACAGATCAGGCACCATCCTCCTTCCTCCTGGCAGAAAGGTAGTTTCCAATTTTCCCTTACAGTCCTTGTTTTCAGAGGAAGAGCACAAGGCCACTCAGCCAGGAAGTGGCAAGACTGGGACACGCACACAAGGCTGCAAACCCCACATTTCCCATTCTTGCCACGTCATAGGCCAGAGTTTACACAGCAGCTCACAGAACCTGGGTGAAGCTACAGACCCCTGGCTGAGCACACCCCTGGTGCTGGTTTTAAAGATGGGTCCGCAACTTCCTGGGCACCCTGCTCCTCAAGACGGAGAGCTTAATTCTGCCCCTGAGTGCAGGCTGGACTTAGTCATTCACCTCTAACAAGAGATTACGGCAGACATGGAATGTCGCTTCCGAGATGAGGTTACAAAAAGACCGTGACCTCCACCTTAGTGTCTCAGCCTCTCTCGCTCTCTGTGGGAAGCTGCTGTCATGCTGTGATCTGCCCTACGGAGTCCCAGGTAGCAAGAAACAGACGCTTCCCGCAAACAGCCAGCAAGGGCCTGAGGCTTGGCCAATGACATAGAAGTGGGTCCCGCAGCCCCCTTTGGAGCCCTGTGATCCCCGCCCCAGCCAATGCCTTGACTCTGACCACATGAGATCCCTGGGCTGGCACCACTCAGCCGGGCAGCTCCACATTCCCAACCCACAAAAACCATGAGATGATCAATGTGTATTGTCTTAAGCCCCCGAGGCTGGGGGCGGGTTAGGCATCAGCAGATAACAGATGCATGTGTTCATCACAAGGAGGCCAGGCGAGGGGACACAGACGAACTTGGGTCCAACAGGTTCCACTCCCCACAGCCTCAAGACGTCTCTTCCCCATCATGTCCTGGCCTCAGAGGGCACGTGACAACGCACACCCTGGGCCTGAGGCCGCAGCCACCGACATGGACCCCATCACAGTGTGCTGAGCTGTGCCCACGCAGGGGCCGACCCCCAGCACTCCATTTGCACAGGGATATGGGGATAGTGAGCGCCTCCCTCTCGCAATTCCCCTCCCTCTCCCCAGGTCAGCTGCCCTCTCTCCCCCGTCCTCTGCCAATTCTCTCGCTGCCTTGACTCTGGAATCAGCACAGAGCCAGCCCTCAGTGGAGGTTTCTTACTGAGTCTAACGTGCTGACACCAAACCCAGCAGCCTGCGCCACAGGAGGGGTTTGGGATTCCCCCGAGTGCTGAGGGGCTTGGGAGTCAAACAGACCTGGGTTTCCCAACCCTGCCCACCACCCTTCTCCCTGAGCCTCAGGCCTCACTCCCCTCATCTGTGAAGTGGGGTCAGTCAAATACCTACCTCCAGATGACAGAGATCCCGGGAGACGAAGCAGCCAGTGCATAGGGCGTGCCAGATCTCAGGTCATGGTCCAGGCAAGCTTGGGGATTGGCCAGAGAGGCTCCCTCTTGCATCTCTCCTGCTGTGTACAAGGCCTTGCTGCTGCTTTGGGTGCCACGCTGAGCCGCGCCTCTGTCCCCGGGCCCTAATGATGCCAATCCCTCAGCCTGGAATTCCCCTGTTCCCTGCTAACTCTTTTTATTTAGGCAAAATTCACATAACAAAATGTATCATTTTAACCATTTTGTTTTACTTACTTGATTTCATTTTCTAATTTTAGAGATGACATCTCACTCTGTCGCCCAGGCTGGAGTGCAGTGTGATCACAGCTCACTGCAGCTTCTGACCTCCTGGGCCCAAGTGATCCTCCTGCCTTGGCCTCCCGAGTAGCTGGGACTACAGGCATGTGCCACCACGCCTGGCCTATGTTAACCTGAACAATGCAGTGGCATTTCGTACATTCACAGAGTTGTTGCAACCAGCAGCACTGTCCGTGTAGTGCCAGAGCATGCCTCTCACCCCAAAATACCCCGTCCCCGTTAGCAGCCACTCCCTCTTCCCCTCCTGACCCCTGCCCCACGCCCCTGGCAACCACTCGTGAGCTTTATGTGGTTATGGATTTGCCCTATTGCAGACATTGCACATAAATGGAATCACAATGTGATCACATCATATTTTATGATTGCATCACAGTTTCCAGGCCATGTTGCTGTGTGACTCAGAGCTTCTCTCCTTTCCGTGACTGAATAACACCGCATTGTATGCACGCCGTGTTTATCTGTTCATCCATGACAGACCCTTGGTAGTGTCCGGCGTCTGGCTGTTGTGGATAATGTTGCTGTGAACACGGGTACGCAGGTATCTGTCTGAGCGCCTGTTTGAATTCCCTTGAGTAGACACCTAGGAGCAGAATTGCTAGGTCATAGGATGATTCTCCATATACTTTTGAGGAACCACCCCACACACCCAATCCTTACCCGTCCCTCAGAGCTCAGTGCTGTCTGGCCTTTGTCCATCTCCTTCATATCCCTCCCCTACGCTTTCCCATTCTACTTGGCTTTGTGGAAGCTTCCGGATGAAGGGGGTAAGCCTCCTGCAGGCATGGCTGTGTGCCTCGCTCCCCTGAACCCTGGCCTGGCACATGAAGGCCTGCATTGAGTATCTGTTCACCTGTGAATAGAGGACCACGTGTGAGCCAACAGTTGTGCAGAGATGTCGCCAGGGAGCCTGCGAATCTAGGAGTGAGGGCCACGCCAGAGTCCGGGACACAGGGTAGGCTGGAAGTGCTGGGAGTTTACACCCCAGGAGCAGCCCTCGTCCAACAACAAACAGGAGTCAAGGTTTGCGGTTTGTCCTACGACCGCCCCTGCCCCCACCCTGCAGCAGGACAGAGCCCCAGCTGCTCACTGCCACATCCTGTCTGGCTCCTTCCCTTCTCCACCGCACCCCCGCTCTCCCACTGTGCTTCTTGGATCCCCTCCCGACAGACTCTTTCTACTCAGATCCCAGCTCCCAGGGAACCGGCTCCCCAGAGAATCCAATCTAAGACAGCAGGGCCAGCCTCTGGCCCAAGGGAGGAACCGCTTTGTCATTAGTAAGAATGAATAATAATTTAGAAGGAGAATGAATAACAAGTAGGAGACCTTCCCAAGGCCACTGCACCAGGCAAGGCGAGATTCTCCTTCTCTAGGGCTGCACGTGGCCCTGGTCCAGATTTTAGATGACTCACGTGTTCATGTGTGTGTATGTGTGTCAGAGTGTGTCTCTGCATGTGTAAGCATGTGTACATGTGTAATGTACATATGTATAGATGTGTGCTTGCATGTGTATATATGTGTGTATATGTGCGTGTGAATTGTCCCTGTATGCATGGCTGTGTATATGTGTGTATGTGTGTACTGGTGTGTGTGTACATGCATGAATGTGTGCGTGTGTGTATATGTGTGTATTAGTGTATGTGTGCATGTGTGAGTTTGCACACCTAATAATACTTACCAAGTGCTTATCATGAGCCCAATATTGTTCTAAGAGTTTTATTTTTTTTTAACCCACTTAATTCTCACAACCCTATAATTCAGGTCCTACAGTCATCCCCATTTTACAGATGAGGGAACTGAGACTCTAGAGGCAAAGTGGTTTTCCTACGATCACACAGGTGGTGGCCAGCGGGGCTGGGATGCAAAGCCCTCCGGCTGGCTCCGGACCCACCTCCTCCTGAGCCTCCAAGGCAGATCCTGGAGATGTGAGCAGAGCTGTTTCCCCTGAGCCACACGGCAGAGGGACGCTCTGGCCCGCCATCTTTCCCCTGGTTCTAGCTCCTTCCCACGCTGGGAAGGCAAGAACGCCAGCGTGTATGTAGGGCGTGTGCTCACTCCACACGCAGGAGGAAGGACTCCAGGAGGCAGGCGGCTCCAGCAAGCTCAGGGGGCGTGGGTGGTGTGGGAGTCGGGGAGGCTCTAGAACGCCTGCCCGCAGCCTGGCCTCGGAGAGGAGGGCGAACCCCACATGTCCTCCGGGCTGAAGAGCCCTTTCGGTTTCAGCTAAGTGCTGGGAGCTTTGCTCCAAAATCACCCGAGGTCTGCGTCAGCTGCACGTCTTCTCCGACCGCCGATGGCTGGCAGGGCCGGCTCTCTGGTCTGAGGCAGCCCTGCCCGGGCTCTCAGGCTCTCCAGGGCTCTTTCTGGGGACCTGCCTTTGTTCTCCCGAACCTCCTCCGCCTTTACTGGGAAAGAAAAGGGCCAGGAGACATCCACAGGCTGGGAGGAGCCTCCCGCACGTATATTTAGCCGGAGTTGGGCTGCCTCCCGCCTGGCTCCAGGCCTCAGCTGCCTGCTGGAGTTGGATCATGGGACCCGAGAGGACGCCGCCTGCGGTGACGCTGCCGACAGACAGACAGGCTGGCCCAGGCCAGTAATGGTATGTTTTGCAGCTTTTCCTGGACCGGAGGTCCCAGGACAGCGCTGGCTTTTTGTTGTTGGAAAATCAACTTGTATTTTTTTTTCTCCATTTGATTTTTGAAAATTTGTTTCCTTATGCAAGCAATATATATTCACTGTAGAGAAATGGGAAATATAAATCGTCATAAAGAAAAGTTGAAATCGCCTCTACTCCACTCTACAGCAAGGGAATGAACAGCTTCCTGCACACACGGCAAGGATGACTCTCACAGCATGAATCTGTGTGCAAGAGGCCAGACCCTGGGAGGCTCCGTTTATGATGACTCAGAGACCACAACCTTGGAAACTAGCCTGGGGCATTTGGAGCTGGGTTAGCCACCCTTGGGAGAAGAGGGAGGGCCTGGAAGCAGGTCTGGAATGTTCTATGGCTTAATCGGGTGCTGATTATACGTGGGAATTTCATTTGTGAAAATTCCTCAAGCCGGACGTTCACAATTTGTGCACTTTTCCATATGTCCGGGCAATAAAATGTTTACTACTATTTTGCTAAAATTTCCCCCCTTTCTATTCTCAAGGCATTGCCACTATTAATATTTTGGGATGTTTCCTTATACACATTTTTCCATGCCTATACACCACATTTTTTTTTCACAGAAAGATAAAATCACCTTTTACCTCCCGTGTCATCACAGGAGGCAATACATGCTAAAGCCACGCTGTGGGGGTCCCACGCTGAACCCTCCAGCCAAGCCACTCACCTCCCGAGTTGCTGACGTGTGGGCAACAGTAGGAACTCCGTAGCTGTGAGCTCTTTAACTTGCTTTTTTCACTGAATCTAATGCAAACATCTTTCCAAACCAAGAACTAACACTTGTGCCTTACATACAAGGGAACCGTAAATACAGGGCAATGTCCAACTGGATCCTCCAGAATGTTTTTTATCCATCTTGAAGATGTAAATGTTTTTTGATTGTGAATGGAAAAGTCACAAGAGTGCTTATAAAATGTAATTCATTGATTAAATTAGAAATGCATTTTGAAATCAAAAGTGAGATAAGATAGGATGTGTGGTAGAGACTAGACAGTTGTTCATCAAATTGCTTCCTCTTACTCCTAACAATACAGGTTGTCTCCATTTCCAAGCCAAGCCTCCCTTGCAGTCAGGACAGTCACATGACGGAGTCTGTCCAATGAGATTGGGACATAATGGTGGGTACTGCTTCCATGCCTGGCCTTGGAAACTCCCCACACGCAGCCTTCCCAAGTCTTCACCATCTGCTGGCTGGATGCCGGGAATCCTCCCCAGACACTGGAGTCTAGGTGATGGTGAATCCACCACAAGGAGAGGGCCTGGGCCCTGAGTCACCGTGTGGGAGACCACCCAAGTAGAACTTGTGTGAAGAAGAAGCCCACAGCGTCACCTCTCGTAAATGTCTGGGTTGACGGTGCAGCGGCTGACTCACCCTCACGCAATGCATTGATTTAGAAGACATGCTGCTTCTGCATCACATTCGGGTCCCTTTACCCCCATCCGTCAGCTGTGTCGTCAACATCGGTGTCATTATCTGCAAGAACCACTTCTTGAGTCTTCCAGCTCTGTTTTCCGAAGCACATCATCTTCTTTTCGCTTCTGAGTTCTTTGAGATTTTAATCCACTCGGGGCATTGTTGAGGGTCATTTTGTCAAGACACAACTCTCTGCCAGGCACGAGGGCTCACACCTGTAATCCCAGCACTTTGGGAGGCCGAGGTGGGCAGATCACGTGAGCCCAGGATTTTGAGACCAGCTTGGCCAACATGGTGAAACCCCGTCTCTAAAAAATATAAAAATTAGTTGGGCGCGGTGGTGTGCACCTGTAGTCCCAGCTACATAGGAGGCTGAGGTGGGAGGATCTCTTGAACCCAGGAGGCAAAGGTTGCAGTAAGCCAAGATCGTGCCATTGCACTCCAGCCTGGGCAACAGAGCGAGACTTCATCTCTGAAAAAAAAAAAAGAAAATTACCACAGGTTTTATTCCGTGGCCCCCCACCCCTGCTTTTTGACTTACTGGCTTGGGTTCTGCTCCTCACAACCAGTGTTTCTTTTTTTCTTTTCTTTTTTTCCTTTCTTTCTTTTTTATTTTCAAGACGGGGTCTCACTCTGTCACCCAGGCTGGAGACGGTGGTGCAATCATGGTTCCCTGTAGCCTCGACCTCCTGGGCTCAAGCGATTATCTCGCCTCAGTCTCCTGAGTAGCTAGGACTACTGCCGCCCACCACCATGCCCAGCTAATTTATTTTTATTTTATTTTTTGTAGAGAGAAGGTCCTGCTATGTTGCTCAGGCTGTTCTCAAACACCAGGGATCAAGTGATCCTCCTGCCTCAACCTCCCAAAGTGCTGGGATTATAGGGGTGAGCCACCGTGCCTGGCCCAGTATTTCTTTTTAAAGACATGTTTAAAAGGCTTATTCATGTCAACATCTACACTGGGAGCTCCTCACCCAGGAAGAGCTGCTGAATTTGCAGGGTGTTTTTGTTGTTGTTGTTGTTGTTGTTGCCTCCTTTGTTATTGCTTCCCTCAGTTTCTCCTCAGAATTTCTTAGTAGAGCCTCATTTGAGGTTGTTTCAGAACGAGGTGTCTTCCCCAAACAATACTTGGTTGTGCAAAGTGAAATCATTAAAAGACTAACCTGTAAAGACTCAATTATGAGATGACTTTCTTTTTAAACTGATATAGTTTGTTTTTATGATTATTTCTTTTTTATTTTGGAGATTTGCAAGCCCACAAAAGGGTAGTGTCAATAGTATAATAAACACCCATGGCCAGGTGCGGTGGTTCACGCCTGTCATCCCAGGACTTTGGGAGGCCAAGGTGGGCAGATCACCTAAGGTTGGGAATTCGAGATCAGCCTGGCCAAGATGGTGAAACCCCGTCTCTACTAAAAATACAAAAATTAGCCCAGCGTGGTGGTGCGCACCTGTAATCCCAGCAACTCGGGAGGCTGGTGCAGGAGAATCACTTGAACATGGGAGGTGGAGGTTGCAGTGAGCTGAGATCGTGCCATTGTACTTCAGCCTGGGCAACAGAGCAAAACTCCTTCCCCCCTCCCAAAAAAAAAAAAACACCCATGTACCTGCCACTGACCTTCCATAATGATCAATACATGGCCAGTCCTTTTTTTTTTGAGACGAAGTTCCCCTCTTGTTGCCCAGGTTGGGGTGCAATGGCACTATCTCAGCTCACTGCAACTGCCGCCTCCTGGGTTTAAGCAATTCTCCTGCATAGCCAGCCTTGTGTTAACTCCACCACATCCACCACACCCCTTGTTGAAAGGGATCTGTTCTGAGAGTGGAGGGAAGCTTTGACTTATATTTAATGCTATCTTATATGCTTACTCAAGATCATTGAAAAAAAAAACCATTTACTATGGAAAATGACAAACATGCATCTATCTAAGAAGGCAGAGTGTAATGAACCCCGTGTGCTCACCTAAGGTGGCACCTGGACTGCCCACCTGGGGCCTATCACCAGCTTCCACCTGGGAGCCATCTTCTCTCCTCCATACCCCCATTCTACCTCCCCCAGATTGTTCCGAAGCGAATGCCAAACTAGCTGTCCTCCATCCAGGCAGCGTCCCCGCTGACGGCTGTCTCTGTGCACGTGTTCTTGGAAGATATCAACGGGACAGCCCTGGAGATATTCAGGGTTTAGGTCTCAGCTGTGTGGCCTTGCACAGTGACTTTCCATCTCTGAGCATTCTCCCTGCAGGGCCTTCCTCATGCAGCTTCTAAGGGCTCTGTGTGAAAGCATCTGTGAAATATGGAACACAAGAAATTCTGATTAGTGTTATTCATGTACTTATTTAGTTTTCTGAGATGGAGTCTCACTCCATCACCCAGGCTGGAGTGCAGTGGCACGATCTTGGCTCACTGCAGACCCCGCCTCCCGGGTTCAAGCAATTCTCCTGCCTCAGCCTCCTGAGAAGCTGGGATTCCAGGCGCGTGCCACCATGCCTGGCTAATTTAAAAAATATTTTTGGTAGAGACATGGTTTCACCATGTTGGTCAGGCTGGTCTCAAACTCCTGACCTCAAGTGATCCACCACCTGTCTTGGCCTCCCAAAGTGCTGGGATTACAGGCGTGAGCCACTGTGCCTGGCCTATTTTTGAGACAAGGTCTTACTGTTGCCCAGGCTGGAGTGAGTGGCACAATCACAGCTCCCTGAAACCACCTGGGCTCGAGCCATCCTCCTGCCTCAGCCTCCTGAGTAACTGGGAGTAAATTTTTAAATTTATAATGCCAGCTAATTATTTTTTATTTTTCAGAGATGGGGTCTCTCCATGTTGCCCAGACTGGCCTCATACTCCTGGGTTCAAGTGATCCTCCCGCCTTGGCCTCCCAAAGTGCTGGGATTACAGGTATGGGCCACTGTGCCTGGCCTGATCAGTATTATTTCTTGATAACTGCTTTTTGAAGTATGTTAAAAGCTGAGGAGGGGTAGCTGGTGCCAGGGTGTGGAGGACAGGCTCGTTCAGGTGCAGTCTGTGCCTCACAGAGGGGTGGGAGGGGTAAGCCCCTCATTCTGCTGGGAGCCCAGGAGACCCCCCCAGTGGATGAGTGGGAGAGGGTACCTGCTCTTACCCAGGGAATATGAGATGCTAGTGGCTGCCTTGCAGGTGTTCAACTGCAACACCAGCCACCAGCCAACCAACACCGCAACACCGGGCGCTGTTGGCATATCGGGGCAGACAGCATGAATCACCGTGTTCACCCCCACAGGCTGCCTGCCCCATAGATGCCCACGGTGACTCCGAGTCCAGAAGGCTGGGACTGGAGAAAGAGGCTGGGTGTGGTGGCTCACGCCTATAATCCCAGCACTTTGGGAGGCCGAGGCAGGCGGATCACTTGAGGTTAGGAGTTCAAAACCAGCCTGGCCAACATGGTGAAACCTCGTCTCTACTAAAAAAAACAAAATTAACCAGGCATGGTGGCACATGCTTGTAATCCCAGCTACTCGGGAGGCTGAAGGAGAATCACTTGAACATGGGAGGTGGAGGTTGCAGTGAGCTGAGATCGTGCCATTGTACTTCAGCCTGGGCAACAGAGCAAAACTCTGTCTCAAAAAAAAAAAAAAAGAGTTGGGGTCCTGTGGTCATGAGGGTGGGGGCCACCATTGCCACACTTGCTTGCACCTGCCATCTGGGTCACCCCCACCAAAGCTTTCTGCACCCAGCTCCGTCGTCCGCCCAACCAGCCCGCTGTCCACTCCCTGACATGGGGGAAGCTATCATACGAACTCCCCCAAGTCATAACCCCTGTACCTCTGAATGTGACTTTATTTGGTGACAGGGAGGTGATCAAATTAAAATGAGGTCATTAGGGTGGGCTGTAATCCGATATGACCAGGGTCTTTATAAAAAGGGGAAATTGGGACACAGACATGCCCTGAGGGAAGACGACGTGAAGAAACACAGAGGGAAGTTGCCAGCTACCAGCCGAGGAGCGTGGCCTGGACCAGGTGCCCCCTCACTGCCCTGGGAAGGAACCAGCCTTGCCCACGCCTTGATCGCAGCCTTCTGGCCTCCAGAGTGAGAGAATGATTCTTTTTTTTTTTTTTGAGACGGAGTCTCGCTCTGTCACCTGGGCTGGAGTGCAGTGGCTGGATCTCAGCTCACTGCAAGCTCCGCCTCCCGGGTTCCCGCTCAGCCTCCCGAGTAGCTGGGACTACAGGCATCCGCCACCTCGCCCGGCTAGATTTTTGTATTTTTTAGTAGAGACAGGGTTTTACCGTGTTAGCCAGGATGGTCTTGATCTCCTGACCTCGTGATCCGCCCGTCTCGGCCTCCCAAAGTGCTGGGATTACAGGCTTGAGCCACCGCTCCCGGCTGAGAATGATTCTTGTAGCTTACGTCCCTGGCTGTGGTGTTTGTTATGGCAGCCCAGAGAAATTCGTGCACTTACAGGCCAGGACTGATTCCTGCCGGCTGTGGGCAGGCGGTTGCTCGGAGAGGCTCGTGGATGCCGGGGAACGCCTCCTGATGGGTCCGGGCTTTGAGGAAGCGGGCAGTCCCCCGGCTCCCGCTGTGGACTCCTCTCGCCTGTCATACCCAGCGTGGGCGTGACACCATCATCTGTCCTCACACAAACCAAGACACTCGCTGGAAAAAAATACCAAACCCATTCTGGTGACAGCATGATCCGATCTGGGGGACAGGATTTCTGTCTCCCGCCCCTCCAAACCCAGCTCGGGAATTTGAATAAATTGAGGCTTGCTGGAGGGCTTGTTGTTATGGAAGTGGAGCAATGAGAAGGAAAAACCATGGAGATGGCTATTTTCTTCCTCTTTTTAAAATTTTAAATTGAATAGTTCATGCAAGGAATGCACACAGATTGGGAAGTATATCCTTAGAATTCAGACATGGGCCTTAAGATTTTCACTCTCACCTCTACAGTCTCACACCGTCTGCCTTCCAGAACAAGGAATCCTTTTCAGAGCCAGTTCAAGAATAGGCCACTGAATGAAAGTGGCTTTAAATTTAAATTGTAAATAATTTAGGTTTTGGGGAAGAGAGGCTCCTACAGGTTTCTTTCTCTCTTTGTCCTGCTAAACATATAGCATAGGGTTTGGCCAACTTTTCCTGTAAAGGGCTGGATAGTGAAGACTTTTGGCTTTTGCACAAATGGTCTCTGTGGCAACCCCTGGGCTCTGCCATTGGAGAAACAGAACGGCCATAAGTAATATGTCAATGCACAGGTGTGGCTGTGTTCCAATAAAACTTTATTCACAAAAGCAGGCTGCCGTGGGATTTGGCCCAAGGGATGTGGTTTGCCGAACCCTGATACAGCTCATCTAAGCTCGGAGGAATTCCAGTGTCCACGCGGATCTGCTCTCTCAACCCTAGGGGAAAAAACAGCGTGACCCTGAACCCTGCTGGGTTTGAATCCTGCCTGCGAGGGTTCATTTCTGGGTGACTCTGGCATGTTACCGACTTCTCTGAGCCTGGTTGATAAAAAGGAAATTGCCACAGTCCTCCTCTTTCTGGAGCCCAGCGTGGCTGGCATGTATATATCATTCAGGAAGGGGACCAGGGAGCCCTCCCTTGGGCTGGGAGTCGGAGGTGTGGGAGCTAGAGAAGCTGGGAGGCAGCGGTAATTAACCAGGCGGCCCGCTGGGGGCAGGAGGAAGGGATCAGTGCAGGGAGGAGGGAGCAGGCAGGGGGAGGCACCTCACCTCTCAGCAGAGTTTGGAGTGATCAGCCACTCTTTTTCTAACGCTTGTCTCCGCTCTCTCCTCCTCTAGACTCTGCTGTCCATGTGGCAGGGACCAGAGTCATCTTCAGGAATGTGCCCCAGTCCTTAGCACGAGGTAGGTGCTCCTCAAATCTTAGTTGGATGCACAGATGGGAGATGGGAAGGCCGTTTTGGACGGGGAAAGTGGGTGTCCCTGCTGTCTTCGGGTGGGGTAAGCTGGGGAAGCGGGGAAGGGGCCAGGGAGGGAAAAGCAACAGAACCACAAGATGCATGGCGTGGATAATATTTGGATCCTAATTTTAAGAAATCACATAAAAACATCACTGGGAGCTAGGTGAGGTGGCTCACGCAGAGGCGGGAGGGTCGCTTGAGGCCAGGAGTTCAAGGCAGTAGTAAGACCCCATCTCTGCAAAAAGATTAAAAATTAGCCCAGTGCAGAGGCATGCACCTGTGGTCCCAGCTACTTGGGAGACTGAGGTTGGAGGATCACTTGAGCCTGGGAGTTTGAGGCTGCAGTGAGCTATGAATGTACCACTGTACTCCAGCCTGCGTGACAGAGTGAGACACTGTCTCAAAATAAAATAAAATAAAAATAAAAAATAGGCCAGGCGTGGTGGCTCATACCTGTAATCCCA
>NW_012121376.1:2695184-2696084 GCF_000951035.1 Colobus angolensis palliatus
TAGCTGGGATCACAGGTGTGTGCCATCACACCTGGCTAATTTTTGTATTTTTTGAAGAGATGGGGTTTTGCCATGTTGGTCAGGCTGTTCTCGAACTCCTGATCTCAAGTGATCCACCCACCTTGGCCTCTCAAAGTGCTGGGATTACAGGCATGAGTCACTGTACCTGGCCAGATTTCAATATATTAATTATACCTCAATAAAGCTTTAAAAAAAAAAGCAGTGGCTGAGCTAAAAAAAATTTTTTTAAAGCATTCAACCAGCCCCAAGGGTGCATCTGCCCAGCTGGTAGTGTTCAACCCGACAGATCAACCTCCTTCTTTACAGCACATAATTTTATATGTCGATTGCTATCCTGAAATGAAATGCATGAAAACCTACAAAACGCCTTTTTCAATAACGCCCCAACTGAAATACGCAGCTGATCAGAAATGAATAAACATAAATATAAAATAATGGGTTTTCCATGCCGCCCCGGCGAAGAGAACAGGGCCGTCATCTGCTTGCTACGGTGGCCCACAGTGGGCATGACAGCAAACAGTGGCATCCAGCCCCAGGGCGGCGCCTGGAGCACTCACCTACTTTACACCACTTGGCCACTGGGGATGTGGTTTTCCAAAGTGTGAAAACCTCTGTTCTGAACCAAAGTTCTGAACACAATGCAGTCTCCCCTCCATCGGCAAAATCCTTGCATTCCTGGTAAAGGGTGGAGTAAAATTGTGCAGTGCACATTTGTGTGTACAGTGAAGTCTGGTCCTAGACAAACATGGCGATGGACAGGTTTCTCACCTGAGTGGACATACCAGCGGCAGGACCTGGCTGAAGGTCAGGGGGCAGGTACCCCAGAGACTGCAGAGAACCAGGTGGGCCAACTTCTCAGGGGCATCCTCCTGGGGAGGG
>NW_012121376.1:2696604-2699920 GCF_000951035.1 Colobus angolensis palliatus
GCCCGGCCTGCCTTCAGTTCTATATTGTGCGGCTTGCACCCTGTCATCTCTCTGTCCAGCAGCCTCCTACCTGGCTCACGAGGCGTGATCCTCACACGGCCTCCAGGCTTCTGGCCTCGCCCCCGGCCTCCTACCAGCAATAATCACAACCCCACCAGGGCTCATGGACAGTGCACAGCCTGTAAGTAAGGCACAGGTGTAGCCTCCTGCGGCGCCTGTAATCCCAGCTACTCGAGAGGCTGAGGCAGGAGAATCGCTTGAACCTGGAAGGCAGAGGCTGCAGGGAGCCAAGATCATGCCACTGCACTCCAGCCTGGGTGACGGAGTGAGACTCCATCCCAAAAAAAGAAAAGAACTGAGGGCATTAGAATGGCCTTGAGCAGTCATAGGTCTTTCCTGGCCCAGCACAGCCCCACGGTGGGTCTCAGCCAAAAAATGACCTGGATCTGGGTTTCCCAGGATGTCCCCTGGCCCCTGCCTCATTCGTCTTCCCTCTGCTGGGGCTGCTCTGCTCGTCACCTCTAGTTAGATTTTAAAAATCCTGCTCTCCCCGCACCATGAGGCCCCCAGGGCGGAACAGGCCTCACCAAGCAGCCAGCGGTCCTATGGTTCACAAAGCAGCTTAAAACTCCAGTAATAGATGGCCTCGTCCAGGCTCGAGAATGTGACTCAGAAGAAAAATGAAGACGGGTGTGAACGGCATTCAGGCGGGGGAAAGGCGACCCCCGCGCCCAGCACTGTTCCCAGCAGCCTTGCCTCTGTCGCTGGGCAGGAGTCCCCCTCATGTAATGATGGTGCTTACCTTTCCCTCCCCACCTCCCCAGCCCCCAGGTGAGGCCATGTCAGGAGCTGTGAGCACCTTGTGCCATATTATCAGCCCCCTCCCAAGGGCGCCACGGAGGCCACACCAGACCATGCTGGCAGGACATGGCCACCAGAGCCGGCATTTAATAAACAAGCTTTGGGCTGCCTCTGTGGCTGCAGCTTCTGACTGTAAGATTTCAGTCTTCTTGATTGAATAAGCAAATGAATGAATTCGTTCATTCGATAAATATTTGTTAAACTCCTGGTAAGTGTCAGTCCACGAGCTCAAAGCTGAGCAAATAAAGGAGGGAAGGAGAACCAGCCTCCGTGCTTGGAGTGAACCCTCATGTCCATCACAATGAAGACGTCTGGCATTTTCCAGCAGCTGTTCCTTCTCCCTCCTCACCACTGGGAGGCCCAAGGGCTCTGTGGACACGGGCCAGTCTCCGGCCAGGGTGGCTGGCCTTCACCACCAGGCATTCTTAGGCTCTGGAATATAGACTCACACGGCCGCAGGGACTGCCACCACCGGGCAAATGAGTCTGGAGGATTTTTACTCAAAAAGAGCTGGCTGCTTTGCAGTTCATCCCAGCTTCCCCAGAGAGCTCAGGGCAGGGAGAGCCCTGGGCATCGCTAGGTGTACCCTGTGCCCCACGGATGGGCATGCAGAGACCCAGGATGGGGAGGGACTTGCCCAAGGTCACTCCTCCTCTTGTTCTGGGGAATTTCTCCATTCCAAAGGGAACTCTCTGGATTACAAGGGACTAAGGACCAAGGGCTGTCTGAGGGCCCCCTTCTCCAACTGACCGGAGTGGGCTTTGGGCACACATGGGTTTGGAACAGCCCATTGGGCAGCCTCTGTGAAATTCTCTAGAAATGATGAGACTTCCCTGCGCCCAGCCCCCACCCCACACGGGGAGTTCGCACCAATTGTTCTTCCCCAGAGACTCCTGCCAACCAGGGAACGTGACAGTTCACAGTGAGGGGCCCGAGGCTGTGGGCAGCAGGTCCTGCTGGGGACTCTGGGCAGGATGCCACCTTGAGACGCCGCCATGGCCACAGTATTCGTGCCAGACCAACAAGAGTGTCCTGGACACTGCCCAGATGCTGACCCCGTCATCAAAGCAGACACTGGACACTGCCCAGGTGCCGACCCCATCATCGAAGCAGACACTAACTCGTCCCCTCCTGCCCCTTGGACACTGCCCAGATGCTGACCCCATCATCGAAGCAGACACTTCCTCGTCCCCTCCCGACCCCAACAAAAAGATGCCAAGCCCTGCGAGGTTTGCCTGTGCGCAGCACTGTGTGGAGGAATGGCATGTTCTCTTGGCACAGAGACAGCTCTGGTGAGGATGTAAAACAGCGCAACTGCCACGGAAAGCCGCCTGGCAGTTCCTCAAACAGTTTAACCTAGAGTTATCACATTTTGTGCCCCCCACCGCGCCGGGTATCTACCCAAGGAAATGAAAAACATCTGTCCGTCTAAAAGCTTGCACGTGAATGTTCACAGAAGCCACGTTCACAACAGCCAAAAGGTGGAAGCAACCCAAATGCCCATCAAATGACAAACGGTTAAACAAAACCTGATCTGTCCACGTGATGGAATATTACTCAGCCATGAAAAGGAATGGATCCTTACATGTGCTACAGTGTGGATGAACCTTGAAAACATCGTGCTGGGTAAAAGAAGCCAAACCAAAGACAAAGATCATATGATTCAATGTGTATGAAATGCCCAAATCGTTGACACAGTACTGAGGCATAGAAGGATTGGGGGTTGACAGGTAGGAGTTCAGGAGTGATGAAAATGTTCCAGAACTGACCGTGGTGATGGCTGCACAACCCCATGAATCCACTAACTGCTGTTGGCCTGTCAACTTTAAATGGATGAATTGTATGGTATGTGAATTGTATTTCAACAAAACAGTTAAAAAAAAAAAAAAAGTTAATGGAAGGCAAGAATGTAGAACAATGGGAACTCTCTGATACAACTAGAGGGTCTTTACTTGCAGGACTTTGTAGAACTGGCAACATCTATGAATGCTGACCATGCGCAGCCCGTGACTTCAGGTCTCACTCCCAGGGCTCAACAGATGTGAGTGCATTTGTCCACCAAGAGACATATGCAGGAATATTCACAGCAGCATGAATGCTGTCAGCCCTAACTGTGAGCAACCCACACAAATGAATACACTGATTTGGTCTATTTGTACAGTGGAATATCAGGGAATACTATGCAGCAATGAACATGAATGAGCTAAAACAGCATACAACAGCATGCGTGACTTGCACAAACGTGGCAATGGGCGAAAGAAGCCAGACACACAGAAAGCACATTGCTGTCTAATTTCACTTACGGAAATCTCAGGGATAAACCTTTTTTTATTTTTTATTTTTTTGAGATGGAGTCTCGCTCTGTGGCCCAGGCTGGAGTGCAGTGGCGCAATCTCGGCTCACTGAAAGCTCCACCTCCTGGGTTCATGCCATTCTCCTGCCTCAGCCTCCCAAG
>NW_012121376.1:2700095-2748278 GCF_000951035.1 Colobus angolensis palliatus
GGCTTAATCTCAGCTCACTGCAACCTCCGCCTCATGGGTTCAAGCAATTCTCCTGCCTCAGCCTCCCAAGCAGCTGGGATTACAGGCACACACCACCACACCCAGCTAAATGTATTTTTGGTAGCGACAGGGTTTCACCATGTTAACCAGGCTGGTCTCGAACTCCTGACCTGAAGTGATCCACCCACCATGGCCTCCCAAAGTGTTAGGATTACAGGCATGAGCTGCTGAGCCTGGCCTAATCTCAGAGATAAAGCTGATTAATGGTCAGATTACTGATTACTGTCAGGGTGTGGACAGTCTAGAAGGGGACATGAATGGGTCTTCTGGGGGCCGGTAATGCTCTGTTTCTTTACCTGGGTGCTGTTACATGGCCGTGTTCACCCTGTGCAAATTCAGCTCATGGTGCATGTATGACTCGTGCGATTTTCGCATGTATGCCATATACGTCCATTAAAACTTTACTAGTACAGGGCCGGGCACGGTGGCTCACGCCTGTAATCCCAGCACCTTGGGAGGCCCAGGCAGGCAGATCACGAGGCCAGGAGATTGAGACCATCCTGACTAACACGGTGAAACCCTGTCTCAACTAAAAATACAAAAAATTAGCTGGGCATGGTGGCGGGCGCCTGTAGTCCCAGCTACTCGGGAAGCTGAGGCAGGAGAATGGCGTGAACCCGGGAGGCGGAGCTTGCAGTGAATTGAGATGGTGCCACTGCACTCCAGCCTGGGCGACAGAGCAAGACTCTGTCTCAAAATAAAAACAAAAAAAAAAACCACTCTACTAGTAGAAATATGTAGGCCGGGCGCGGTGGCTCACGCCCGTCATCCCAACACTTTGGGAGTCCAAGGCAGGTGGATCACAAGGTCAGAAGTTCGAGACCAGCCTGACCAACATGGTGAAACCCGTCTTTACTAAAAATACAAAAAATTAGCTGGGCATGGTGGTGCATGCCTGTAATCCCAGCTATTCAGGAGGCTGAGGCAGAAGAATCATTTGAACCCAAGAGGTAGAAGGTTGCAGTGAGCCAAGATTGCACCACTGCACTCCAGCCTGGGTGGCAGAGAAAGACTGCATCTCAAAAACAAAAAAATAAAATAAAAAGAAATATGTTTTGGCAGTTAATGAAAGAAAACAACCCAATGTCCTTCAATGGATGAGCCAATAAGCTGTGGTGTCTCCATACCATGGAATACTATTCAGCTGTAAGAAGGAACAAAGGTGTCCCCATTGCCTGCTGCGCACCCGGACTAGCGGCTGCCCTCGGCCTCCTCACCATGGACGCGGATGACTCCCGGGCCCCCAAGGGCTCCTTGCGGAAGTTCCTGGAGCACCTCTCCGGGGCCGGCAAGGCCATGGGCGTGCTGACCAGCGGCAGGGATGCTCAAGGACAGTAAGTTGCAGTTATTCTTGAGATGGGGCAGTGGGTCCATGCTCTGGCCCCCAACCGCAGCAGCTGTCCCAACTCATCACCCCGAGTGCCGGCTTTCCCATCTGGTCTCAGGATCTGCACTCGACGGGCACCAGGGCTTTCTTCAGCGAACATCTGAACTCTCTCAAGTGTCTCCAGAGACTTTCACACGTCTACAAAGACAACCTCATTCTGTAAGAGCGTGGATTTAACCTGCTCTTCGATGTCACTCCTTCACAGAGTGCACTGTTCATTGTTACCCTCTCCACTAGTGTCTGCCTTACTAAAAGTCAAACATCAACGTTAGTGGTAACTCTGGAGGCCTGGCATTGTAGCGATACCCCCAAGAGAAAATTGTTTTCAACCTTTCTGGGAAAAGTTCACTTGCCTTTTATTAAAACACTAGTTTTTATAATCTCGCTACCATGCGGCTTTCCTAAAGGATGAAATTTCTAACGTCCTTCAACTAGAGAGGGGTAAAAATTATTCTAGAACATTAGTTGCCCACTCCTCTCATCCCTTCTCAGAAACTAACTGAATTCCAGTGGCTGCCTGGCAAACCCAAACGCGGTTTTCGTTCAGGATGCTGGTCCTACCTGTGAAGGTGTTCATGAACGTGGAGAGGGACCGGTTCAACATTTTGAAGAAAGGGTCTCTGCACGGATATTTCCGAGACCCACAAAGGATGGTATGCTCAAGAATGTGAGGAACACCGGTACTGTCCATGGGAGTGGTGCGGAACTGCACGCTAGGGAAGAAGGAACGGCACGCTAGGGAAGGGAAGGAACAAGGAACGGAAGGCCAGGGAAGGGGAATGGAATGGAACGCTGGGGAAGGAGAATGACTAGAGTGCAAAACGTTCATCTTAGTGCTGTGGACACAGTTCCCAGACGCATCATCACCTCAGGCTACTAGAAATCATCATTCTGACACCACAATCCTCTGACACAGGGTTTCCCAACTCTAATGCAAATCATTGATTCAGACTATAAAATTGTAATTTGATGAGATTGTAAGTCCGTGTAAGCTTTTCCTTATTTTTCAAGATGCTCTGTCAATAAAAATACTAGTGAGATGGTATTTTTTTTTTTAAAAAAAAAAAGAAGGAACAAAGCACTGACACACTACAATATGGATGGGCCCTGAAAACAGTGTGCAAAGAGGAAGAAGCCACACACACACTCACACAGTGTGATTCCGCTTACATGAAATCTCCAGCACAGGTAAAAGCCGATGAGGGGTGGCCTAGGAAGAGAGGGGACAGGGAGGGACTGCTCGTGAGGACAGAGCTTCCGTGTGCGATGATGAAAAGTTCTGGAATTAAATACTGGTAATGGTGGCAACAACTCTGTGAATGCACTAAATGCACACGTTAAAAAGAAGTCAATGCAGTACCAGGCGAATAGCCCAGTATAAGAAGGGCCCGGACCCCTCATGGACAGGCCGCTCTTGACAACACCTTGGTGTGTATTTTTATTTGGGGTCCTCACTGTCTGCCAGGCTATAGGATAAGCCCCTTTCCTACTGCCTTAGTCCATGTTCTGTTGCTTATAACAGAATACCTGAAACTGGGAAATTTACAAAGCAAAGGAATTTATTTCTTACAGTTATGGAGTCTGAGAAGTTCAAGGTTGGGGGGAGCCTTCTTGCCAGTAGGCACCCTCTGCGGCGCCCCAAGGTGGCACAGAGCATCCCCTGGTACAGGGGCTGAGCGTCAAGCTCAGGTCTTTCGAATAAAGCCACAGTCTGCTTCCATGAGAACTCACTCCTCTGTTAACCCATTAACCCAGGAATGGCACAGTCCTCACTACCCAGTCACCTCTTAAAGGCCCCACCTCTCAACACGGCCCATCGGGGATTAAGTTTCAACATGCATTTCAGAGGGGACAGACATTCAAACCACAGCACCTGCAATCTCTTGTTTCATTCTTGACACTGTCCTGGAGGCGCTGCCTCGTTTTACAGAGGAGGTGTCAGAGGCCCAAAGAAGCCGAGCTTCCTGTCCAGTCACAGAGGGCAGAGCCAGACTTGAACAATTCTGCCAAAGGCCACACTCTAGCTGGGCTGGGCTGCTGCCACTCTTGGTCTGTACAGATACCTGGCTTCCTACCACCGATGGGAGATCAGGACTAGGGTTCCTCAATCCACAGCTCACCTGGGGTGGCGGCAGGGTGAGCCACTCGCTGAAAGGTAACAAGAAGATAGGTGGATTGTATGGCCCCTGGCAGAACACCACCTCCCCACCAAAGCCTTCCCCTGACGGTGGGGAACGGGAGGAAGGCGGGACTTGAGCCAATTCCTTAAAATAAATGCCCCTATATACACACACACACACACACATACATACACACACAGGCACGCACAAAGATGAGGATGCTGATGGCCATGGCAGTGTTTAGTTCATGGATAGCCCTCTACACCCCAGGCCTGTGGCAGACGGTTCCTGCCTCTTAACCTTTGGTTCTCACAGCAGCCTTGGAAGCAGGTCCTAGTGTTTTCTCCATTTACAGCTGAGGATACTGAAGCCCAGGGAGGCTCAGCCTGCCATGCAGAGTGGGGATTCCAGCCAGACCTGGACTCCAGAACCCCCATGCGGCACCACCTGCCAACAGGGAACCTGGGCCCCGAGTACTCCCCTGCGATGGCCAGGTTTGATCCGCATGCTGAGCCTTGGAACCCTCCCCAGGTGGCAGGTTACATAATGAGAGAGAAACCAAGCTGCAGGCTCAAGGTCAATGTCCAAAATCAAAAGGCTCCGTAATTCCTCAGGAAGTGGTTGTAGGCGTTCAGAGACCACCACCTGTGAGGAACAAGCTAGCAGGGCTTCCAGAGAGGCCACCAGCATTCTGGCGGGAACTGGAGATGCCCTGCAGGGCTGGGCACGGCTGCATGCGGAAGCAGCGGGCAGGAGTCAAGCTGGCCCTGGCCTGGACTCGTCTCCTCCAGCAGGGAGCAGGTAGGAGCCCAGGACTAAGGCCACAGCAAGAGGCGGCCACCTGGGCAGGTGCTAGCCATGGGCCACAGGGAGCTTTTTCAGATCTGGGTTCATGCCTATGAATGAGGAATCTGTCCTAACAGAACCGGGCCTTGCCTGGCCCCGGGAGGGTTCATTTAGTCATTCAACAAGAAGTTACTGGGTGTTGTGATGGTCAATTTTATGTGTCAAATTTGCTGGGTGATGGCACCCACATGTTTGTCAGACATTTTTCTGGATGTTTCCATGAGGGTGTTTTGGAATGAGAGGAACATTTTGATCGGTGGACTTTGAGTAGAGCAGGCCGCCCTCCAGAACGTGGGCCTCATCCAGTCAGTGAAACAAAAAACACAGAACAAAAAAACTGATATTCCCCAGGCAAGAAGGAATTCTGCCAACAGACGACCTGGGACTTCAGCTGCAACATCAACGCGTCCCTGGGTTGTCAGCCTGGTGGCCACCCTGCAGAATGTGGACTTGTCAGCCTCTACAATCACTTGAGCCAATTTCTTAAAATAAATACCCCTACACACATGCGCGTGCACACACGTGTGCATGCACAAATATGCACACACATGCATGGACACGTATGCACACACACCCCCCACATGCACACAATGCACACATGCACACACACACATGCGCACACACGCACACACCACCACTCATACGTGCACACATATGCACTCCTTTGGTTTTGTTTTTCTGGAGAACCCCAATACAGACACCTACTCTCTGAAAGGGCTGAAACTCAGAGTGGTCACCCAGCCCCTTAGGCCTCAGTCCGCCCTGTCTGTTAAAGGCGGGTAATAGCACCAGACCTTCAAATACGTTGCAAGACCAAACAGGACAGGCCAAGCGCAGTAGCTCACGCCTGTAATCCCAGCACTTCAGGAGGCTGAGGTGGGTGAATCACTTCAGGTCAGGAGTTTGAGACCAGCCTGGTCAAAATGGTGAAATATCATCTCTACTTAAAAAATACAAAAAGTAACCAGGCGTGGTGGTGGGCACCTATAGTCCCAGCTACTCAAGAAGGTAAGGCAGGAGAATCACTTGAACCCGGGAGGCAGAGGTTGCAGAGTCGCGATCACGCCACTGTACTCCAGTCTGGGTAACAGAGCGAGACTCCATCTCAAAAAAAAAAAAAAAAAAAAAAAAAAAGACCAAACAGGACAGAGCAGCTGCAAGGGCTTTTTTGGCCCATGAGGCCAAGGCTGTCTGCCAGGTGCAGGCTCCTCCGGAAGCGCTGTGTGACCTAGACCACGGGACTGCACCTCTCTGGGCTTGCATTTCCTTGTCTGTGAAATGGGGTGGTGATAGTTTGGCCTCATGGGTAGCGATCCTCCAGTGGGGACCAAACAGAACCAAATGTGTAGCGGGTGTGGAGCTGCGCCCACCCATAGAGGCGCCCAAGAAACTGCCTCTGGATATAAATCTGTAGTCAAGTCAGGGACTTTCTGCATCCCAGTCACTTGGGAGCTTGTCTAAAAACGCAGGTTGAGGCTGGGCGCAGTGGCTCACGCCTGTAATCCCAGCACTGTGGGAGGCCGAGGCGGGCGGATCGCCTGAGGTCGGGGGTTCAATATCAACCTGACCAAAATGGAGAAACACCATCTGTACTAAAAATACAAAATTAGACAAGTGTCATGGTGCATGCCTGTAATCCTAGCTACTCGGGAGGCTGAGGCAAGAGAATCGCTTGAACCCGGGAGGCGGAGGTTGCAGTGAGCCGAGATCGCACCATTGCACTCCAGCCTGAGCAACAAGAGCAAAACTCTGTCTCAAAAAAAAAAAAAAAGATGCAGGTTACTGATCCCCTTCTGACCCACCAGGTTTCAGTCTCCGGGTAACAGAGCCTGGGATCTGCATCTGAGGCACATCTCCGGCTGACCAGGAGGCACTCTTTATAGGGGGCAGCGAGGACCCTGCATGCAGGCTGTGCTCTAAGTGGCAGCAGCAGCCTCCAACCTGGACCGGGCTGAGTTCTCAGCCACAAACAAACAACGCCTGATAATGAGCTACCTCATTACTTCCCAGACTGGCACCCCCCTCTGCCACCATCTGCCATCTCACCTGTCACCTGGCACGGCCCCCATCCTCCCGTCAGCAGGAAGCAGGGCCCTGCTGCCTCGAGCCTCCTTCCACCAAGTCGTGCCTGCCTCTGCTGCCACAGGGGGCAGGGGGTGCTGCACCAAGACCGTGCCACAGACAGGAACTGGGGGTGCAGATGGGTGGACGAGTAGTTGGCTCCCCTGGGCACGTTCTCAGCCATGGTTCCTTGGCTGATGTTGAATTTATTAGGCAGGGAACTGGTTACAGAGTGCAAAGTTCCCGAGGTGCCAGCCCCAGCTCCATGCTCCCTTCCTTCCTACAGAGCTCCAGCTCTGTCCAGTGCACCAGGGTGCTGCTGAGAAATGACCTCCTCTGTGGCTGGCAGGGCCATGTGCCCAGCGCTGCCAGTGAGATCTGCAGGTCAGTTCGGGGGCTTCTGGAAAAGCCTTTATCTCAGCTGTACCATGCACCGCTCTCCCTCCGGCCTGGTACACCTGGTGACCTTGGCGGTGGAGCGACCGTCTTGCAGTCAAGAGGACAGGAATGGGTGAGGTCGCTGTTCCAGTGGAGTTGCTGCCTGGCCAGGACTGCCTGTGCCTGGACGCCACCAGTCGCTGGACGAAACACTCACCGTGGCGCACTGGGCCCTGTGTCTGGTTCTGTGGCCTGCAGCCACACGCAGCCCCGGCTGGCTCAGGAATACAGCGAGAATGAAGTGAGACGTCTCCTTCACTGCCCTGTTCCGCTCCCAGCTTCCTGGAGGCAAGCAATATGACCAGTTTCTTGGGGTCTTTCCAGAAATTCTGGACGCATAGATAACCACACGATTATATGTTGTGTTGCTTTCATGCCCAAATGGTGGCATAGAGCATGCAAACCACGCTGTCTGCCCTCGTACCTTCTACCAGACGATGCACCTAGACATCCTCCACAGGGACAGTTACGCTGGCTGCATATCACTGCGCGGTGTCAGTCACCTTAATCGGTTTAACCCGTCCCCTGCCGATGGTCGTTTCCAACCGTTGGGAGCAAACGCTTTGGCAATGATTTTTAAAGGTACTCTTTGGACAGATGTTGACGAAAGACGGAGGCGCCCTGTGAAAACCAGGCTGTGAGGCTCAGCCAGAAGGCCAGCAAGGAGGAATCCCTTTTGATTTCCTCCTCCAACCAGGCGGTGGCTTGGCCCTACCTCTGGGCTCGGCCCTCCCACAAGTGCAGACACGCCCCAGAATTGGCTCCACCCTCTGGACCTCCTTTAGCTCCCAGAAGACCTGGCCCCATCCCTACTTGGCCCTGCCCATGGGACAACTGGCCCCTCAAGCATGGCCCCACCTCCAGGAATCCTGGCCCCACCCACAGGCCTGGCCCTACCCCTTGAGGTCTGGCTTCTCCTCCAGGCCTGGCTCCAGCCCCAAGATCCTGGCACCTGTCCTGGTCCTAGCCCCACCCCTACGGAGACGGGGTTCCACCCCAAGGAGATCTGGCCCGTCCCACAGTCATGGCCTCATCCCCAAGCAAGGCACCGCCCCAGGAGGCCTGGCCCCACCCCTTGAGCTCTGGCTCCTGCTGCAGGCTTGGCCCCAGCCCCACGAGACCCAGCTCCACCTCAAGGAAATCTGGATTCTCCTCTGAGTTATGGCTCCAACCGCAGGGGACATTGGTTCCCTGCAGAAGCCTGGCTTTGCCCCCAAGCCTAGCCCCACCCCAGGGGGCCTGGCCCCACCCCCAGGAGACCTAGTTCCACCCCACGAAATATAGCTCCTCCCCCAGTCATGGCCCCACCCCGGGAGGCCTGGCTCCTCCTCCAAAAGCCTGGCTCCGCCCCCAGGCTCTTTCTCCCTCACTGAGTGAGCCCCCACGGCCTAGTTCCCCGGCTGCTGAAACTGCCTGCCTGCTGGTCTTTTCGTCCTCACTCCTGCCCCCCTCTCACTCCCCATCCATGCCACTCACTCTTCTTAAAACCCTCCAGGGGCATTGCGCCCCCATGGTAAGGACCAAGCCCCAAGACGGGTTCCGGGGCTTTGCGGTACTTGCCTCCCTGGCTTTACTGTTACTACACACGTGCTGCTTCCAACCCCGCCACCTGCTGTGCCCCGCTGTTCAGAGCGCCTCCACCCTGCAGACCCTGCTTCCAACGGCAGGCGAGGTATCTGCTCCCCCCGCCCCCGGGACCCCCAGCCAGAACCAGCCACTCCTATGTCGCCTGGTGCCCCCCTCCTCTTTGGAGCTTGCAATTCTAAGAGCTGACGACGTCCACCGCGCCTGCATTTTGCTCGGCGTTTCCTGGCATTGTCCGTCTCACTTAATCCTCAAACCGCTTAGGGAGGTCAGACCATTGTTACTCTCGCCCCAGAAGAGGAGACGGGAGCTGTTTGCATCCGTGTTCCCTGGACCCAGCACATGGGAGTTTGTTGGTTGAAAGAATGTGTAAATGGGGTGGGCAAAGGAGGAAAAAGAGGCAAAGACAATTCCAGTCTCCATGGCAACAGAAAGGCTACAGGACCGTGAACAGAGGGGACCGAGGAGGGAGGTGCCTGGGGAGCAGGATCAACCGCGGAGTTTCAAGGTCCAAGGGACTGTAGGTTTCCTCTAGTCCAGATGTTCTCGCCTGGGGTCAAGTTCACCCCCCAGGGAACATTTGGTAATGACTGGAGGCATTTTGGGTTGTCATTTTGCTTAGGAGGTGGGTGCTACTGGCACATAATGGATTGAGACAAGGACTATTGCAGGATGCCCTGCGGTGCAGAGGTCATCCAGCCCGCAACAGTTATCCAGCCCAAAATATCAACAGTGCAGAAGCTGAGAAGCCCCGATGTAGTTCAATTCTGTTCTGGGTTAAATTTTCTGTACAACATTCTCCCACCCCCACCAGAGCTTCTTTCAGTCTTTGCTTAACCACTTCAAGTGATGGCGAGCTCACTACCTCTCGAGGCAGCTGGTCCAAGGTGATGAGCTTGCACCAGTGCCAAAGCTGATGAGACCCCCAGGGGAAGTTAAGTAAAAGCCTCAACTGCCAAAAAAGCAAGCGCTTGGCTGTCACTGAGGGGCTTCAGGAGGAGCAACCCCCACCTCCACCGCCCAACTTGAGGCTGTCCTTAGATTCTCCTCCACAGAGGGGTCTCCAGAAACTAGGGGCCTGGGAGGAGTTCAGATGGTCCTGCTGGTTCTTGCCCTAGGATATCTCAGCCTGGAGAGGCAGGATGGGAGTAGGGAGAGGCAAGAAGGAGGCAGGACTTGGCCACCTTAATATCTAGAAGTAAAATTAAGTTTCTGAAATATTAAAGCCTGATTAATGATTTGTATGTGGAAGTATTTAGGGGGAAATGTATGTATTCTGAAACACATCAAAAAATAAAATGGATGGGTAGATGGAGTGATGGGTGGATGGGTGGATGAGTAGATGAATAGATGGATGGGTGAATGAATGCGTGGGTGGGTAGGTGGATGGGTGAATGATGGGCCGGTGAATAGGTGGATGGGTGGATGGGTGGATGGGTGGATGGATGGATGGATGGATGGATGAGTTGATGGGTGGGTGGGTGGATGGATGGGTAGATGGATGAATGGATGGATAACTGGATAGATGGGTGAATGGATGAATTGATGGGTGGGTGGGTAGAGGAATGGGTGCATGGATGGCTGGCTGGATGGCTGGCTGGCTGGCTGACTGGCTGGTTGGATGAATAGGTGGATGGATGGATGGATGGATGGGTGAGTGAATGGACTAATGGTTGGATGAGTGGGTGAATAAATGCATAGATATGTGATCAAGCAAATATGGAATATTTTTTATTGTTCTGGTTAAGCCTATGTCACAGATAAGGAAACAAGGGCCAGAAAGGTTAGGGAAATCACTCAAGGTCACCCAGCTAGTGAATCATGGGGCCAGGATTTGTACCTGGACTGGTTTTGCAGAGCCATTTCTGCACACCCCTCTGGAACTCACCTCTCCCATAGGTGGTTTTTGAGGGACATGGCTGCTCCAGGGTTTGTATGGGAGAACCGTCCTGGCAGCAGCCTCACCAGGAGGGTTTGTCTTGAGGCTGCATTTGCAGGGCATTCTACAACAGCTTTGATGGTACTGATGGAGATAGTGGGGTGGGAACAGGTAAAAGGTATAAACTTAGGGAAATCAGATGCTCTTCCTGACCAAGAGCTCCTTTAGATGCCAGAACGAGAGACAGGCAGGCCCTGCCCTCATGAAAGTGGCCCTGTATTTTCCACTTCCTCATTATGATTTTACCAGCAGGTTCTAAAGCAAGGGTTCTCAACACTTTTCATGCCATGGATCCTTTTGCCATTCCATTAAAGTCTGTGGATCCCTGCCCAGAATAATGTTTTAAATGCATAAATAAATGCATAGACTATAATCAAAGTCAGTTACATATATAACTCTAGATGGAGATTTAGTGATAGGGGTTTCTTTATAGTACATTAAATAACCAGCTCTAACCATCCCATCTCCTCTGTTAGAGGTGGGCCTGTGTGGGGTGGTCTGCCGCCGTGGAATCCTGCAATTCTGGTCTAGTGCATTAACCCCAGGGAGTCAGATGGACCTGGGCTCGAATACCAGTTCACAAGCTGGGGAACCCTGAGTAATGGCATCACCCAGCCTGGCTTTTCTCATCTGTAAAGTGGGGGTGATCACAGCACCTGCCTGGAAGAGGAGGTAAAGACAGTGCTGCTGTGAGATGTCTCTCTGGACAATAGCTGCGGGATCCCTGTCGAGGTCTCTGTGAGCAGCAAAGTCACAGCTGACTGATCCCCCTGAGTCCAGGGTCTGTGTGTGTGAGTCACATGTTGGTGAAAACAAGTACATACATTTTTCTTGCTAGGTTCACAGGCCCGCAAAGTCCTCCATGAGTCCCACAGAAATCCCTGCTCCTGGGGGAATCAGACATCCACTGCCTGCACCAGCAGACTCTCTTGGGCTGTCCTTGTCCTCCAAGCAGTGGGAACTTTTAAACCTCTTGAGCTCAAGTGGCTGCAAGAATGTCCAGGCTGTTAGAGGGCGATGACACCCGCCCCTCCCAATCCCCATGGGCCAGCAGGCTGATGTTTTGCTTTCTGTTCAGCCTGGAAGGGAAGCACAGCCAGCCCTGAGCCAGGGACAGGCCTGTCAGGGTCCCTCAGACCTTGAGCCGGCAGCTGGGGAGAAGCAAGGCTGTTTTTATGCCTGCTGAGTCCCCGGGGCCAACCAGCCAGGAAGGCCTTCCAGGGCCAGGCCCCTCTACTCACCAGCCAGACAGCTGTTTTCTTGAAAGTCCTGGCAGCATGGAAAAGTTCTGGCCCAGTTGGGAAGTGGAGACATGACCCAGCTGAGTGATCCCGGCTGTGGCTGGGGGCCTGGGCGTCTGTGATGTGGTCTGAAGCTGGATGTCCACCTTACCCGTGGGGGAAGGAGTGGTGCCCACTCACCTCCCTGCCCCTGGGGCCCTGACATCCAGCCCTGCCGCTCCTGCCCCGGCCAGAGGGGAAAATCGAGGGTACTCGGGTAGGGGAACAACCAGGCAAATGGCAGGGGCCGTCCAGATTCCTGGGCGGGGAGGAGATTTCGCTGACCAGAGAGCAGTGGCCCTTCCAGGGAGATGCAAGCCTTGCGCAGCCTGTGCCACCGGAGTTCTGCAGGGTTCAAAGCCCGTTTCTGGCTGAGCGGTCGGGGGCCAGTCCTGTAACCTCTAGCGTCCTTCTCCATTCGGTGGGGATCGTAGGGCATTCAGTCCTAAGAGGAAGCAGGTGCAGCAGGGCCGGCGTGGGGCGGGGGAGAGAAACGTGCCAGCGCTGATTAACAACAGGCGCCCTCTGGGCCTCAGCTTCCCCAGTTGTAAACTGGGAGAGCTGACCTCTAGAACTGACCTGACTGCTTCCTCTTCCCTGGAAACAGAGCCCAGCCTCCTCCCTGGCCAATCATGGAGCCTCCTGCTCTCCTTTAAAAGCTCATTTGGGATCAGGTGCAGTGACTCACACCTGCAATCCCAGCACTTTGGGAGGCCAAGGCAGGAGGATCGCTTGAGTCCAGGAGTTCGAGACCAGCCTGGGCAACATGGCAAAACTCCATCTCTACAAAAAATACAAAAAGTAGCCGGGCATGGTGGGGCATGCCTGTGGTCCCAGCTACTTGGGAGACTGAGGTGGGAGGATCGCTTGTGCCCAGGAGGTCAAGGTTTCAGTAAGCTGAGATTGTACCACAACACTCCAGCCTAGGAGACAGAGTGAGACCCTGTCTAAAAAAAAAAAGCTCGTTTGGTTTAGTTTTGCGCATGCAATGTGGAGAAAGAACAAAAGCACCACTCCCCACGTGGCCTCCACCCCATCGGAGTCCACTCCCCCGATCCACCCCAGACAGGGCTGCTTCCCCTCACACATGTCCTCACTCATCATCACACCAAACAGACACTCACAGTGGGCACCGGACTGCATTCTCCACCTCATGTCGTGCCATTAAGCAGCCGTGCGTGTTACGCTGTAATTCTCGTAGACACTGCTTGTCCTTGCAAACATTAATTATTTATTTATTGCAAAATAGCTGTTTTTCTCATTGTGAGAGCCATATACACTCATTGCAAAATTTTCAGAAGACGGAAAGCGTCATGAGAGGAGGGAGGGCAAGAAGTCACCATCATGTCATAAACCAGGAGTCGTCACTGTGAGCCCCGTGGTGCGCGGACGGCCAGATCGCGATTTTCAGAACTCCCCACACGAATGTATTGAATGATCGATTTCCAAATTTAAGAGCGTACCTACAGATCTGCTATATATATTCTTACATCTGCATGGGTATGCACATGCATGTGCATACACTCATCTATATTCACACTCTACATCTATGCATATGATGTTTTTATTTCATTTTATACTCTTACAATTCCACTGAGATCAGGACAGCGAGCCTACTAAAATATGTCATCTTCAGAATTTCTGGACACACACGGGCACGTTTTCAGATGTGGTGCCGTCTTTCTGGCTTGCCCCTATGTGAGGCCTCTCCTGCCGGCCCCGTCACATCCAATCTCCTCTCTTTTCCACACCCTCCCCATGCTCTGGGGGCTGACCTACCCCACCCCACTGAGCCCTCTGCCTTTCAGTTGGATTTGGCCAACAGGAGACTGGGGCAGAGCAGAGAGTGGGAGGAGAGCGGGGCGTGCCTACCCCCTGTCTTCTCCTGGTTGCTGCTGGTGGGCGGGGCTTCCTTGCCTTCTGAAAGCCTCAGTTCTGTTTGGGCCCACGGATGGTCCCAGCTACCCTCTTTCCAGTCCTGCGCTACTTCCTATCCTTTGATAACCTCCTTTCACCCCCTCCTCAACACACCTTTAAAACCCACCCCTTCACCAGGTCCTTGAACTTGCCCGTCTGTTTCTAACCTGGTGCTGTCACTGCATTCCATTTTGTGCAGGTTCATCGGTTCAGGTCACCAAGCCTCTACAGAGTGACCGTGAGTGGTTTCCGAGTTTTCGCAATAATTGTGAAACCCCATTACTCTTGTTTCTTCATACTTGCCCTGTGCCTGTCTTTGGGATAAATTCTGGGAAGTGAAATTGTGGGGTTCCGGGGTAGGCACGTTTTAACATTTCTAACCATCGCTCTCTCCTTCTTTAAACCGTCTCTTACCGATCTCACAATATTCCATCTAGAGAAAAAGGCATCATTTATTCTTCCATCTCCTCTTGCTGGTTGTGTAAGTTGCTTCCAATATTTTCTATTGTGAATTACACTATGATGAGCATCTTTACATGTGAAGCTTCATCTGTGCCCAGGATTGCTTCCTGGCTGTGTAGTTTTGTTGAATCGGCTCAGAGAGGACACATGGGGACCTTTAAGGCAGTGTTTGACGGTTCATTTAAAACAATCATACTTGGCCGGGCGTGGTGACTCATGCCTGTAATCCCAGCACTTTGGGAGGCCAAGGCAAGTGGATCACAAGGTCAGGAGATCAAGACCATCCTGGCTAACATGGTGAAATCCCGTCTCTACTAAAAAAATACAAAAAATTAGCCAGGTGTGGTGTCAGGTGCCTGTGGTCCCAGCTACTCAGGAGGCTGAGGCAGAAGAATGGCGTGAACCCGGGAGGCGGAGCTTGCAGTGAGCCGAGATCATGCTACTGTGCTCCAGCCTGGGTGACAGAGAGAGACTCCATCTTAAAAAAAAAAAAAAAAAAAAAAGCATACTTGCCAAAGGAGTTCAACTCTGACCGAGTGGCAAAAACTAACAATTATAACTGCTTTATCTCTAGATGTCTGTGTGTATTAGTCTACATGGACTGCTATAATAAAAACTCCAAGGACTGGGTGGCTTCTAAACAACAGAAATTTGTTTCTCACAGTTCTGAAGGCTGGGAAGTCCAAGATCAAGGCCCTGGGAGACTCCGTGTCTGGTGAGGGCTTGCTTCCTGGTTCACAGATGACACCTTCTCACCCTGTCCTCACATGAAGGAAGGGGGGCACGAATCCCATTCACAAGGCTCTACCCTCCGGACCTCATCACCTACCACAGGCCTTACCTCCCCACGCCATCACTTTGGGTGTTAGGATTTCAACATAGGAATTTTTAGGGGGACACACCCAGCCCATATCACTGTGCGTCCATTGGTATCAAGGCCATAGCACCTCCACTAGGAGAACGGCACACACAGTCGCACAGAAATATGTAACCTTCAAAACATAAGGAAGCGGCCAGGCACAGTGGTTCACACCTGTAATTCCAGCACATTGGGAGGCCGAGGCAGGTGGATCACCTGAGGTCAGGAGTTTGAGACCAACCGGGCCAACAGGGCGAAACCCCATCTCTCCTAAAAATACAAAAATGAGTGGGGGATGGTGATGCCTGCCTGTAGTCCCAGGTACTTGGGAGGCTGAGGCAGGAGAATCGCTTGAACCTGGGAGGTGAAGGTTGCAGTGAGCTGAGATTGCACCACTGCACTCCAGCCTGGGTGACAGACCAAGACTCTGTCTTAAATAAATAAGCAAAAAAATCTAACCTAAAGCTTCCCCCAGAACTGCTGCTCCCACTCCCTTTTCTCCTACACACAGAAGCTAAACATGCTTGGCTGCTGTGTTCCGGCCAGGCTAACAGCGCAGGGAAAGGCCTGGGCTCAGGGCCTCTGTTTGGTGCCTCTCCCTCGTGGGACTCCTGAGCCCTCTGTTCCGGGAACAGAGCCTTTGCTGGTTACAAGGGGTCTGTCATCCGTCGCTCCTCTTGGCATGAATGAATTTCAGGACTCATTGAAAAAGTGAGTCACTGGCAGGGAATCTCTGACATGTGCTGCAGAAAACCTCGTGATCCAGCGTGCACCTTTCATTCCACCCGATTCAGAAATCCTCCTGCTGGATCCGACGCCTCCGAAGTGCTCAGGTTCCCCTCTGGAGCCTCAGAGCATCAAATGTTCATCTGACTCCAGCGTTCCTCCAGCAAAACCTTTGCTTTCTCTCAAACATGTGGGTGTTATGTGGACTCTCCCCTCTCTGCCCTTGAGGAAATCTTGTCCCTCTGAGGAAATGCCAAGCCAGAGCCACATGCACATCTGGGCTCTGATCCCACCCCCCACTCCATGGAACCCTGCTGACAGCCCCCCCCACTCCAGGGCTGGGTCACCTCCCAATGGAAACCAAAGGGCAGGTCGTCTTCGCATTGATCCATCCATCCTTTTCAGGAGCGTTTGTATGTGTGAGCCACTGAACCCGGCGTTGGACATATCTTTTTAGGGACAAAATTCCCTTCTCTACACCCTCCAATAAAAGCAGGGACGGTCTGATCGCGTGCCTGTATGGGGAGGCCTGTGCCTTTGCAAAGCGTTCTCACACCCGGTCAGCCCCCTCCACGACCCTCTGTGGTGGTGACCATCATTGACCCACTTGAGAGGACACGCAGCCTGCCCATGGCCACACAGCTCAAGCGTGGTGGAGCCTCGTGGACCGGGTGTGCGAACCCTGTGCCCCCACACTCGGTCCACCAGGTGGGCTGCCTGTCCCTGAAGCACACGGAGGTGGAGGAGGCGGGACCCTCGCAGGGGTTTCGGGCTAACAGGAGAGGTGTGCGGTGCACAGCAATGGCTGTGTAGGCCGCAGGGGGTCCCAGGGCTGCAGACGCTGGGGGTCTCACGTGCAAACTGTGCTGGGTGTGGGGTGAGCGGCAGTGTCTCAGGGTCGGGCGCTCCCCACGGGATGCATCCCGGTGTCCTCACTGGGACGCAAGCTCCGGAGGGGGAGGAGGCCCCGTCTGTTCTGCTCACCATGGCTCCCAACCCCAGCACCCAGCCAGGCCCCACAAGCACGTGGACTGCGAGAATGGATTCTCTGGTGTTCAGGGGAAGGAGAAGTCCAGCCTCAGTTTCCCCGCCTGCAAAAAGGGGCGGGCGGGACGCCTGATGTCCTTTGGAAACTGCCCGGGCGCGCCACCTGCTGGACGGAAAGGGCAGCACACGCGGTGGGAGCTGGCTCTAAAAAGCCCCAGGTGCTCCGCCTGGCCGCACATGGCAATCCACCCTTCCCTCAGAGGCCACTCCCTCGGGCGGAAAAGGCCAGGAGCCTCCTTCCTCCCGAGCTCCCGGTGGCACAAGTGGCCCCATGCCCTGTGACAGGCAGGGGCCAAAGGGGGAGTCGGGGCCAAAGAAGGACACCTGCATCCAGGGAGCCTTGAAACCTCATCCTCGGCACACTTATACTCACACTCATCATCACACACCACACACTCAGACCCACACACACACTGTCACACACCCACACAAACACACCTTTCACATACATGCTGGCACACGTACACGGCCACGCAATCACACATCCGTGCATGCACACTGCCACACACACACATCCATGCATGCAGTGCCACAAACACTCACACATATGTGCACACACACTGCCACAAACACACATCCATGCATGCACAGTGCCACGTGCTCACACATATGTTCACGCACTGCCACAAACACACATCCATGCACACACACTGCCACAAACACTCATACATCCACACATGCACACTGCCACACCTTCACACATCCATGCATGCACACTGCCACAAGCTCACACATACGTGCACGCACACTGCCACACTCACACATTCATGCATGCACCGTGCCACTTGCTCACACATACATGCACACACACTGCCACACACACCCTGCTCTCCCCATGCAGTTCTCCCTGAGAAGGGAAGTGAGGAGCGGGAAGGAGCTCCCAAGCTCCCATGTAACTCCCGACCACCTTTCCCGGGCATGGTTCCAGCCCTGTGTACACAGAGCTGTGCAGCATCCACTGTTCAGCCTTTATGCCTTGACATTCTGCTTTGGACCTGTATCCACATAGCCTTAGTTCATTTCTTGTCACGGCTCCAGTGTCCCATTGTGTGAATTTGCCGTCATTTACTTTTTCATTCTGTCAATGGATGCTTCCAGGTTGCCTGCTATCCTGGGCGACACTGCTGTGAACCATAGAAGCTTATGCTTGAAAGAGGGGCATCCGGCCGGCCGCTCCACTGGCCGTTGCATGCAGCCACCTTCTTTTCAGCAAAGTGCACGATGCCCGCTTCCCTTCCTCCCCTCCATCACTGGGGTGGCAAGATTTTTAAAGTTTTGCCAGTGTGCTGGGCGCGGACAAGCATCGCGTTGTGACTTTGACTTGCAATTTATCAGCCAGCAAAAGCACTGGTTCTTCAGACATTTAGTAACTACTCATGTTTTCTCTTCTCTGACTTGCTTGTGGCTCCCTTTGCCCGCCTTCCTTTCTTTCTTTTCTTTTCTTTTTCTTTCTTTTTTTTTTTTTTTTTTTTTTTGAGACAGAGTCTCACTCTGCTACCCAGACTAGAGTGCAGTGTCACGATCTCGGCTGACTGCAACCTCCGCCTCCCGGGTTTAAGCGAGTCTCCTGCCTCAGCCTCCTAAGTGGCTGGGATTACAGGCATGCGCCACCACGCCGAGCTAATTTTTGTATTTTAAGTAGAGATGAGGTTTCGTCATGCTGCTCAGGCTGGTCTTGAACTCCTGAGCTCAGGCGATCCGCCCACCGTGACCTCCCAACGTGCTGGGATTACAGGCGTGAACCACTGCACCCAGCCTCCACCTTTCTATTTTCTTGCTTGTCTTTTATGTGTAGATTTTCAGAAGTTCTTTACAGAGTGTGGACACTTACTCTTAGTCCATTACTTGCATTGCAGATCACTTCTAATCTGTGAGACTTGCATTTTCACTTTATTTATGAGAATGTTTTTTAAACAGAAGTTTTAAAATTTTGACATCAAAGTCCTCAGTATTTTCTCCTACAGTTTGTGCTTTGGAGATCTTGTTAAAGAAATCCTTTCCTGCCCCAAAGTCATAAAGATATTATAGTTTTTTTCAAAAAAACCTTAATGTGTTTTGCTTTTTGCAATTAGAGCCCTCTTTGCTGTTAATAGCCAACTCACCAGTAGAGGACCATCTGGAACTGAGGGGTAGTTTGCACTCCCAGCCCCCTGCCCTCTCCGTGGTGCCTTCTCCCCTCTCTCCACCCCCATTTTCTCTTCCTTCCTCCCTCTGATCCACACCCCTTCCCCCCCACGCTAGAGTGCGGCGCAACCCCACCCTCCCCAGCACTTCCTCCCAGCTCGGCTCCAGCCCACACCATGGTCAACAAAAGCATGGACTGCAGACACCGGCCCCAGCCCAAGGGAAAGGCAGGGTGGCTTCAGATTGGAATTCCTGCTCTGTCTGCTACAGCAGGAAGGGAGCACTTGGAGGCAGAAAGCCCTGGGTCTGAGCCCAGCTCCATTGCTTGCCCATAGTGTGATCTTGGCCATGTTTCTTAGCCTGCCACCAATGTGTGCCACAGAACATGCCACCACCCACTCCAAATGCCCTGCCCCATGAATGCCACAAAACATGCCACCATGCTAACTCTGAATGTCCTGCCCCATTGCAGCCACAGAACATGCCACCATGCCCACTCCAAACACCCTGCCCCATGCCTGCCACATCACAGGGAGCCAAAACCACCCGGGGTCCTGCGCCCCATGCCTTCCATTGCCCTTCACATCTGCCCCTGCCCACTCTGTTCTCTGCTTAAGGTGCTGACAGCAAAAGTAGACCTTGCTGCCCCCTGGCCTCTGGCTGGCTGTGGGGCACCCTGGCATGAGATCAGCACAGGGCAGCAGCAGGAGGGCTGGTGCTTACCTCCCCAGAGCCCTTCTGTCCCTCCCTGAAGGTCACACCCTCGGCAGCTCTGAACTCCACACACCTTCCCCTTCAGGTTCCAGCGCCACAGCCTTCCTCCCTCAGCCCGAGGGACGGCAGCTCTGCAGCCAGCTCCTGAGCGTCCCTGGGCCTGCGGTGGTCCCCATCTGCCCTTACCTAGTAACTTGCACCTCTATAAATCATCCCCTGGGGTGGTTCTGAAGCAAGCGTGCCAGGCATTTCCTGACCGAGGGACCAACACCGCCTTTCTCCTTCGGAGACCCCCAGTCCCCACCAACCCAGAGAGACACGCCCCAGGAAAGTGAGAAAGGCCTGGCAGTGGGCGTCCTAGGAGGTCTCAGAGGCAGCTAATGCAGTGGCGGATGATGGCTGTGTGTGTCCAGGTCGGATCACTGTGCTCCCCAAGACGGGCTGTCATAAAGATAGACACCTATGGTCGGCACACTGGGGAAGCCTAGGAGGTCAGACCAGCCCTTCCCTGCCCTGAGTGCTGATGAAAGCAGCAAAATGGGGTGAAGGGAGGGGTGGGAGGCATGGGGCATGAGGGCCCAGCTTGCCGAAGTCTTCTCTGGCACTTCATCAAGGTTAAAAGGGGTAGCCTCTTCCCACCATCCCCCTGCCTGCTGGAAAGCTAGATTCCATCAGGGAGCAAGGACAGTAGGAGAGAGGAGGCCGTAGTGGGAAGGGCCTGGCTCTGAAGTCCTACCTGCCCTTACTGAGCTCCCCGCTATGGTTTCCTACTTGGGTGGCTTGGGCAGGTCCCTCAGCCTCTCTGAGGATTACACAAAAAGTGTCTGTGAAACATTCAGCCCACGCGAGCTCTCAGCCACCCTTAGCTTTCACAGCTGCAGTTGGGAGCATTCCTACAACTAACACAAAAAAACAGAGCTCAACATGTTCTCTGGACACAAGAGAAACAATGCATCAATCTCAGTGTTGAATTAATGACCACTGACCTCCATGGCTTTGCTGGACAGAGGAGGACATCAAGGCCCAGCAGAGGTGAGTGGCTGGCCAGACGGCACCCAGAGGGCACCCAGTGGCAGCAGAAATGGGCCGGGAGCACAGGCCTTTGGAATCTGTCCTCACCATATCAGGGTGTGGCAGACACATTCCAGGGTGATCCTTGGGGAATCATACCCTGTGTGGTCCCCTCACCTTGAGAGTGAGCGGGGCCTGGAACGTGTTTTTGAACAACAGAAAGTGGCAAAGCGAGGGGCAGCTCCTGTGAGCACGTTCCATTATGTTAACTCCATCTCAGCAGGCCAGAGTGAGGAGCTCTCCTGCCAGCCTTGAGGAAGGAAATACCCACATGGTGATATACCCTTGGAGGGGGCCGCATAGCAGGGGACAAAGGCAGCTCCCAGGGGACAGTCAGTCATGAAAGCAGGCCCTCAGCCCTACAACCACAGGAAATACATTCTGCTAACAGCCTGGATGAACACAAAGCAGACTCTGCCCCATTCGGGCCTGCAGATGAGAATGCAGCTCAGCAAACACCTCAAATACAGCCTCAGGAGACCCTGAGCACAGACCAACTAAGCTGTGCCTGGATGCCTGACCCACAGAAATGGTGAGATCATAAATGTGTGTGTGTTTGTGTTTTGGCTTGTTTTTTTGAAACAGGGTCTTGCTCTGTCACCCAGGCTGGAGTGGAAGGGTGCAATCATCTCTCATTGCAGCCTTGACTTCCTGATCTCAAGCAAGCCTCCCACCTCAGACTTCCAAATATCTGGGACCACAACCACAGGCACGCACCACCACATCCAGTTAATTTTTTTTTTTCTTGTAGAGACGAGAGATCTTCCTATGTTGTCTGATTTCAAACACCTTGGCTCAAGCCATCCTCCTGCCTCAGCCTCCCAAAGTGCTGGGATTACAGATGTGAGCCACCCCGCCTGGCCGTGTGTTGTTTTAAGTGGTTAAATGTGTGATACAATGCAGCACTGGAAACAAATACTCACAGGATCACTCTGTGTGCCCCCAAGCCAAGAGAAAACATCCCGTTCTTCCTACCAACAGCAGGCACTCTGCTCCTAATCTCTCCTTTGCTCATGCACTGATTTGCCAAGCACCGAGGTGGTGGGCTGGCTCGTCTAGGCGCCAGGTGTTACGGTCTTCCTGTTGATCTCATGGTGAGACAAACCCTGACTTCTAAACAGGCATACGGCTGCACCCCACAGCCTCCCTTGAAGGTAGATGTGGTCACATGATAAGGATGAGGATGAAAAGTGATGTGTGTACCTTCTGAGCCTCTCCCTGCACAGACTGCGGAGTCTCCCCCTCCACGGCCCCTTCCTGCTGGCTGGAGTGTGGCCCACGCTCAGCTCTCTCTGGGAATGACCCTTAGCAGAAGAGAGCTGGCTCACGTAGAGGCACACCTACTCTTACGGGGGGCTATAGAGGCCAAGCCCCTCACTCCCACTTGGGACAACTGTGATGGCCCATGCCAGCCTCAGAGCTCCTGTGGGAGCATCTCAGCCACCTCCTCCCTCTGCTGGTCCTGCCTCTCCCCAAGAGGATGCCCATGTCCTTCCTGCATGCAAATCTCCACTGCAGATCTGCTTCTCAGCACCCTGCCCTGCAGCACATGGACAAGGACCACACACAAGGGGAATTGTGGAACGACAAATGGGAAGGTGCCCAGGCCACACCAGCTCGACCCCAGCTGTGAGAGACAGAGAAAGAAATCACCTTCCACCTCTGGCAATCTCTGCCACTTTGATTGTCTTTGTTAGAGCACCCAAACCAATGTCCTCATTAATATCCCAGGTTAATGATGCATGGGTGGTCAGCATGGATGGAGTCCCAACCATCCTGGGGCATCTATAAAAATCCCTCTATGCAGAAGACTGTGCCTTTCCAGGCTGAGTCCTATCAGATAGGGAGTGCTTCCTTAGTCTGTTTTCTGTTGTTTATAACAGAATTCCTGAAACTGGGCAATTTATAAAGAAAGGGAATTAATTTCTTACAGTTATGGAGGCCCCAAGTGGCACAGGGCATCCCGTAGTGTGGAGGCTGACTCTGCTTACTCAGGTCTTTCTTCCTCTTCTTATGAAGCCACCAGTCCCACTCCCATGATAATTGACCCACTTCTGGGATAACCATTAACCCATTAACCCGTTCATCCATGAGTCCACCAACATTAACCCATTCCTCCATGAGACCACCAACGTTCCCCCGTTCCTCCATGAGACCAACAACGTTCCCCCGTTCCTCCATGAGACCACCAACGTTCCCCCGTTCCTCCGTGAGTCCACCAACGTTCCCCCGTTCCTCCATGAGTCCACCAACGTTCCCCCGTTCCCCCGTGAGTCCACCAACGTTCACCCATTCCCCCGTGAGTCCACCAACATTCCCCCGTTCCCCCGTGAGTCCACCAACGTTATTCACCCATTCCCCCGTGAGTCCACCAACGTTCCCCCGTTCCCCCGTGAGTCCACCAACGTTATTCACCCATTCCCCCGTGAGTCCACCAACGTTATTCACCCCTTCCCCCGTGAGCCCACCAACGTTCACCCATTCCCCCATGAGTCCACCAACTTTCACCCATTCCCCCGTGAGTCCACCAACAGATTCATCTACTGATGACGGCAGAGCCCTCTCAACTCCACCACCTCCTCAAGGCCTCACCTCTCAATACCGCCACGGTAGGGATTCGATTTCAGCATAAGCGTCGGAGAGGACAAACTCCACCATGTCCCTTTCTCTCATTTGCAGAAAGACATCTCATACCCTGGCCAAGCCCCCACTTCATGGACTTGAAGAGCCACAAGGGAAAAGGCAACGAGGGCCCCTTCCTGCCCACAGGAGGCACAGACTTGGGAATACAAATGAGGTTGGTCATGACACAAACGGGTGGCCCACAAAGAGTAGGAAATCCTTATAAGGAACTTCCTACACAGCCGCGTCTTGGCTGAGAAGCATGCGGCTCACACAGAACCGTGCGGTGCCTGCCTGAGCGTAAGGTTCCATTTTTAGGATGATTTTCGGACCATGCACAGCAGCTCTACGTGGGAAGTGCCAGAAAGGGGCTCCAGAAGCCGTTAGGAGGCCTCAGATCGTGGAATCTGTGCCAGCACCTTCAAGGGCTCTGCTTATGGGAAAGACCTGAAACTTTGTAGAAAAAACGTTGGAAACGTATCGCAAAGTCTATTATACCAATACACATATTTTGTGCTGAATGCACAAACAGAGAACTAAAACTTGTTGATGAGCAGCGTGTCCTCTGCAGTGCTTCTCAGTGCACCTCAAGGTCAGGGGGCGCAGTGAGGTTGTGTCATTTCTGAGGAAGCTGCAGCAGGGCTGCGAGCATGCAGGGGCCACCAGCTACCTCCAGCTGCAGGGGCCCTCAGCCCTCTCCTGCCCAGGGCCACACCCCTGGAGGAAACGCACTGGGGTCCACACACCTGGGCCTCCTTGGTCTAGCCGGGGCCTGGCTCATGGAAGCGCTGAGTAAATGGGTGAAAATTTGCTCACAGATTGTCTCTAAGCCAGGGCAGCTCCCTGTCAGAACCAGTTGTAACAGAATCCACTGGAAACATGTATTGGATAACCTCAGGGCCCCTGCCGGATCCCTGGATCCCTTTTCACCATTTTAGTGCACTCCAAAGCTTTGGAACGTTGATACCTCCACCAGCCAGCACCAGCAGCTGCTGAAAGCAGTGGTTCCCAAACTTCTTGGCACCAGGGACCAGTTTCACGGAAGACAATTTTTCCATGGACCAGGCAGGATGAATGGTTTCAGGATGATTCAACGTATTACACTTACTGTGCACTTTATTTCTATTACTATTACATTGTAATATACAAAGAAATAATTATACAACTCACTATAATGTAGAATCAGTGGGAGCCCTGAGCTGGCTTTCCTGCAACTGGACAATCCCATCTAGGGGTGACGGGAGACAGTGACAGATTGGCGGACATTAGTTTCTCGTAAGAAGCGCACAACCTAGATTCCTCGAATGACAGTTCACAACAGGGTTCGCATTCCTATGAGAATCTAACGCTGCAGCTGATCTGACCGGAGGGGGAGATCAGGCCGAAATGCCAGCGATGGGCAGCGGCTGTAAATACAGAGGAAGCTTCACTCACTCACCTGCCACTCACCTCTTGCTGTGCAGGCAAGTTTCTAACAGGCCACAAACCAGTACCAGCCATATTTCAAAGCCTCAACAGCCACATGGGACTAGTGGTCACCACATTGGACAATGCAGATCTAGAACATTCCATGACTGCAGAAAGCTCTATTGGGCAACACTGGTCTGGAGTGTGAACTTCATGCGGGAAGGGATGTGTGTCCTTGCTGGTCACTGCCATGTGACAGATCATCAGGCATTAGATTCTCATAAGCAGTGTGCAACCTAGATCTGTCACATAGGCAGCTCACAACAGGGTCCACGCTCCTCTGAGAATCTAAGACCGCCACTGATCTGACAGGAGGCGGAGCTCAGGCATTAACATGAGCCATGGGCAGCAGCTGTAAATACAGATGAAGCTTTGCTCACTCACCTGCTGCTCACCTCCTGCCGTGGCCCAGGGGTTGGAGACCTCTGGTTTAGAGGGTGGCCCGTGGGCTCCCCGAAGCCGCTTTGCCTTCAGGCATGGAAATGCCTGGGAATGTAGACCTTCCTAGACCGCCCTTAACCAAAGACAGGTGGGTTCTGGATGGGTATATGAAGCCCGCAGCTCCCTGGTCTCAGGCTGGGACATCCCAGGGTGTGATTGACCCTCCACAGTTCCCCTGCGGGGTCGGGCATGCCCCACCCGCCCCAGCTCCTTCAGGCTGCAGAAGGACTGTGCCCACATAGCACCCTGCCCAGCTTCCTTCCTTTTCCAGTCCAGCGTCCCACCCCCAACCTGTGTCTCCAGGGAGTACTCCCTGAAGAGTCACTGCAAATACATCCTCATCCTCGGGGCTGCATCTGGGCAACCGCTCCCAGGAAAAAGGTCTGGTTATGCAAGCAGATTCCTTGGCACACCCACCCATAGGAGGGAACCCACGCTGTCCCGCCGCAAAAGAAAAAAAATAAAGAAGCGGCGAATTTGGTGACAGCTTTGGAAAAGAGCATTTAGTGAGAAAAACAAGGTGCAGAAGGCTGGCTGTGGCATCTTTATTTTCTGAGCGGGGAAAGGTAAAAGTGGACCGTATCTTGTATTTGCTGCCTCCCTAAAGAAAACAAGCCGGAAATACAAGAAGCCAATGAAAGCGGACACACAGGGTGCCAGAGTGGGGTAAGGGTTCCCAGGCTCTCTGTATGTTTGGATTATTGAGTCATGTGGATTTGCACAGCTCCCAAAACCAAAACACAGATCCCTAGGCCCTGCCGTCCGGGAATGTGACGCAGCTGCTCTGTGGTGAGGAGTCGGAGGCTGTGTTCCCGAGAGGTTCCATGGGGGACGGGAGCACCTCCAGTCTTGTGGAAGTTGTTCTAGATGATTTCTTGGAGAGGTCTGAAACAAAATTGAACCACTCACCAGCAGCGCTGTCTTCCTGCATGCAGCCAGCCCTGCTGGAAAAGGGTGGGAAGCCTGTCTTCTTCACTCCCGGGGGTCTCTGACGGTGGGTGTGAGTCAGGGGCTCCTGGTAGAAATCGACTGCCCTTGCCGGCCTCCACGGGCCCTGGAAAGCCTGAGAGCCTGGCGCTCCTGCCACATCCCCATTGCCATGGCAACAGCAGACACAATGGTTTCTGTGGAGTTCGGATCTATAAATAAGTTCTAGATCAGTCTTGGCGAGGTGGATGGGGTGGGCACTGAAGGGAGGTTCCTGGTGGCTGGTGGGACGGGCCACTGTCCACAGGCCATGCCAGGCCTGGGGCAGCGAGGTCGCAGCCTCCTGGATCAGATGCTGTGCCCTGGCCAGCCGGCAGGAGTGGCCTCGGCAGGCTCCGCAGCCGTTTCTGCCCCAGAGAACATGCGTGGGACGGTTCCATCTCATCTGTGGGTCCCGGAGATGCGTAGACCCAGGTGGCTGCACAGGACCCGGGGTGGCTGGGTGGAGGGGCTGTAAAAAAGTCCTTGCTGGTGATTTGGGGACTGAGGAGGCTCAGGGGTGGGAGTTGATCACCACCATGTCCAGGCCCTCAGGAGGGCCCTGTTCAGTGTCTCGGTGTTGCTGGGGGGACCCTGGTGGGGTGACTACAGGGTCCGAGTGTCTGGACTCCATTCTCTCCGCTTCCTCTGTCCACGTTTTAGGGATGCCCTATTCAATGAGCCCCCTCTCTCTCTCTCTCTCTCTCTTTTTGTTTTTTTTCTTTTTCTAACAGTGTTTCCCGGGAAGGGCTCATATTCCCCACACCAGGGGCTGAGAGAGTACATGTTTCTGGGTAAATCATTTGAAAATCAAGCAGATCCAACATGTTTGCTGTCTCCGATTAGACTGAGCTCCCTGGGAGGGGCCCCCAAAGGGCTCCTGAACGGCTCTGTGCTGCCTGGCATTAGGAGTGAGGGGCATGGCCTGACACTGGGAGGACAGGCGTGTGAACAAGTGCAACCTATGGGGAGGCAATTTAACCACGGCCCCAGCACAGACAACGGCAAGTCCTCATGCGCAGCGGTTCTCCTCCGAGGATTCTTGCTGACTGAGGCACTGGCACAGGGGCACACAGGCATGTATGTGCCAAAGGCATGACCCACGCCACACGTTGATCACAGCAGAGACAGAGCAGCCTCATGTCTGTTGGTGGGGAGTTGTCGAGGACAACCTAGTCCCCCTGCACTGACAGCTCACTTGCAAAAAGAGTGGTGGCTCCATCCAGGTGGACACAGAACAGCTTTCAAGAGAAATCAGAAGGGCCGGACATGGAGGCTCACACCTATAATTCCAGCACTTTGGGAGACTGAGGCGGGCAGATCACCTGAGGTCAGGAGTTCGAGACCAGCCCACCCAACATGACAAAACCATGTCTATACTAAAAATACAAAAATTAGCCGGGTGTGGTGATGGGCACCTGTAATCCCAGCTACTTGGGTGACTGAGACACGAGAATCGCTTGAACCCAGGAGGTGGAGGTTTGCAGTGAGCTGAGATCGCGCCAGTGCATTCCAGCCTGGAAGACAGAACAAGACTGCGTCTCAAAAACAAAAAAAGAGAGAGAAAGAAAGAAGAAGAACCAGAGGCACCTAGTGCATGGGCTGCTACTATCTGTGTAGGAGGCCGAGTAATGTATCACACATGCACAGCTAAGTGTCCTTACACATACATGTGTGTGAGCACATACGCACACACATAGCTAGAAAAGGGGGTCTGGGACCCTGAAGATTTGGGATGGAAGGAGGCTTGCTTTTCAGGGCATCCTTTCCTGTATTATTTGGTTGCTTCTTTGTTGTTGTTGTTGTTGTTGTTTTTAACTATTTGCATATGTTAAATTTTCAATAAAAGTACTTGAGCAAGGTGTGGTAGCATGCACCTGTCATCCTAGCTACTCAGGAAGCTGAGGTGGGAGGATTGCTTGAGCCCAGGAGCTTGGGTCTAGCCTGGGCAACATAGCCAGACCACATCTCCAAAAAGAGTTTTAAAAATAGATGAATGGAAGTTTGGAGGAAAAGGAAGGAAGAGGAAAGGAGGCAGGAGGAAGAGAGAGAGAAAGGTGTACCCTACACTGCGGAGGCAGCAGGTCCTCACCCAAATCCGGCTCCCCGTTTCCCAGCTGCGTGGCTGTGGGCAAGTCACTTGGCCTCCCTGGGACACCACTTTCCTGCCTGTGAAATGGACCCACGGATAAACCAATCTCACCAACTTGTTGCCAGGATCAAATAAGTCACAAATGAGACAGGTTTTAGGAAACTGCAACGGGCGTTTTCCCTTGAAAATGGCCCATGGCTCTTGTACACACGTGTGTGCCAAACAGCTCAGATAATGATTTTCATTTATTCTAATCCTCAGGCTGCCCGAGCTGGCTTTCAGGGGTACGCTGTGGGAAGATCTGAGCACACAGGCCCCGCCGGAGTTCAGATCTGGAGACCCAGCAAGGGCTAATAAAACACAAACTTATTATTCTTCCGGCCTCCCCCAGGGACTGTTTTCCTCTGATTCCGGATCAGCCCTTGGGCTGTTGGAAAACGTCTTCTGGGGACAAAGGGCAAGCGGTGAATTTGTGTCCCCTACAGAGAGGAGGGCTGGAGTTGTGGTCCCCTAAGAAGCCACATGAGCCAGAAGCAGCTCTCAGGGGCGGCGGCGTCTGCCCTCAGCCATGCTGGAGTCCACCCCAACTGGCAAGTGGAGAAGAGAAGGAAAAAATGAGTCAAAAGGAATTGGAAACTGTGTTGCTCACATTCATGAAATGAATGTAGGTCTCCAACATACGCTCCGGTCTGGAGAATTGCTGTCTCTGCATTCGTCGCTGGGCATGGCTGTATTGTCAGTGACGGAGAACTCACGGCAGTGGTGAACGTCAAATGTCAAGTGTCATTAGAAACCAAGAGGGGGGTGGATTTAAAAAGAAAACAAGCAGGGAAAGCATTCCACCTTTAAACAGAAGCCTTGGGCAGGGTACGACGCTCGAATACCATACTTCAAAACGTTTTTGCATCTTGAGGAAACCGTAGAGGAACTTGACTGTGAGCAACTACAGGGCTGCCTGGTCACTTGGATATGGCCATGTTCACATAAAGACTCAGTGCTCATCAGCTGGAGTTTTGGATTCAGGGAGGTGGAAACAGTTTAGACTTGGGAGTGCTTGTGGTCAGCGGTTAGAAGTGAGTCTCAGGGTTTTTCCCACAGTTGATGAAAACAGTTTCTCTGACATCAAAAATACTTATCTATTTTGAAACAGGGTCTTGCTCTGTCTCCCAGGCTGGAGTGCAGAGGTGCAATCATTACTTACTGGCGTCTCCAACTTCTGGGTACAAGGGATCCTCCTGCCTCAGCCTCCTGAGTAGCTGGGACCACAGGCGCATACCATTTCCCCTGGCTAATTTTTAAATTTTTTGTAGAGATGGGGTCTCACTCTGTTGCCCAGGCTGGAATGCAGTGGCATGATCTCAGCTCTCTGCCTCTGGGTTCAAGCAATTCTCCTGCCTCAGCCTCCCAAGTAGCTGGGATTACAGGCGTGTGCCATCACATTCAATTTTTTTTTTTTTTTTTGTATTTTTAGTAGAGACAGGGTTTCACCATGTTGGCCAGGCCAGTCTCAAACTTCTGACCTCAAGTGATCCACCTGCTTTGGCCTCCCAAAGTGCTGAGATCACAGGTGGGAGCCACCATGCCTGGCCTATATATATTTTTAATGCAGCCATTGGGCGCTGTCACCAGGGCTGATCCAGTTAATCTGGGACGAAGCTCAGGAAGCTCCATTTTAAGAGTGACACAAGTGACTGGGATGCATGCCAATGTCAGAGAACCCCAGGCTGGAATAGGGGGACCCCAAACCCCACAGGGCATGCAGGACAATCCACTGGAAGTGTGAGAGAAAACGATTATCATTTCAACTTCAATTTACCTCATCCTTTTACATTTTCTCTTTTCGCATTTCATGACGTGCGTGATCAGCTGCAGAACCCAAATGTACGTTTTATAAACAATGATGATAACCCCTGCACTGCCACTGCGCCACAGCCCTGTTCTAAGCCTTGTAAACATATTCACTCATTTACTCCTCAGGACTCTGGGAGATAGTATTACCCTCTGCTATGAATTATGCGCCCCTAAAATTCATATGCGGAAGCCCTCACCCCCAGTATGACTGTTTGGAATAAGGAAGTGATTAAAGTTTGCTGAGGCCATGAGGGCAAGACCCTGAGAAGGAAGGGATTAGTATCTGTATTAGTGTGTTGTCACACTGCTATAAAGAAATATCCAAGACTGGGTAATTTATAAAGGAAAGAGGTTTAATTAACTCACAGTTCCACATGGCTAGGGAGGCCTCAGGAAACTGACAATCATGGAGGAAGGCAAAGAGGAAGTGAGGATCTTCTTCACAAGACAGTAGGAGAGAGAAGAGCAAGAGAGAGCAGGGAAAACTGCCTTATAAAACCACCCGGTCTCGTGAGAACTCCCTCACTGTCACAAGAACAGCACGGGGAAAACCACCCACATGATCCAATCACGTCCCACCAGGTCCCTCCCTCAACACTTGGGGATTACAATTCAAGATGAGATTTGGGTGAGGACAGAGAGCCAAACCATATCAGCATCCTTGAGGCAGGAGAGTAGGGTCTGGAGGCAGGGAACCTAAGGCTCTCTCACACTGACTTCCTAGAACTACATTGAAAGGAGAACCCTAACTTTCCACACCTAAGTAACAAAAGGACCAGAGGCTACCCCTTTGCAAACTCTCACCTTTTCTGCCAGGAAGATGGGAAATTGAAAGTACTTCTGATTGGTTGCAAAAAGCAACCAATCAGACGTTTGTATAGGAGTGCCACTTTGTAACTTCACTTCAGCCTCTGATTGGTTGCTTTCCACAACCAATCAGATGTTTGCACAGGAGTGTGACCTCACTTGTAACTTCACTTGACCAATCAGACTGATTGCAGGCTGCCACTTCATTTACATGGGGTGAACACCAAGTGGCCACTGGGAAACCTATAGGGGGTATTTGAACCCGAGGAGATTCTCTATCTGGGGTCCTTGAGCACCTATGCCGGGGCCTGCTTTCACCCTGTGGAGTGTAGTTTCATTTTCAATAAATCTCTGCTTTTGTTGCTTCATTCCTTCCGTGATTTGTTTGCATGTTTTGTCCAATTACTTGTTCAAGATGCCAAGAACCTGAACACCCTCCACCAGTAACATTCTCATCAGAGGGACATCAGAGCACATTCTCTCTCCCTCCCCCGTCCCTCTGTGCCACGTAAGGACCTAGGAAAAGGTGGCCAACTACAAGGCAGAAGAAAGCTTCATCAGAACCTGATCGTGTTGGCTCCCTGATCTTGAACTTCCATCTCCAGAACTGTGAAGTCTAAACCACTCAGTCTATGGCATCCGTGTTATGGCAGCAGGAGCTGAGACATCCTGCATCATGCAAATGAGGAAATAGAGGTGCAGAGAGGTGAAGCAGATTGGCCAAGGTAGAACAATGAGGAGGCAGGAGAGCTGAGATTTGAATTGAGGTAATTTGGCTGCGGGTCCAGGCTTTTAATCATGTATTTGGGGCATGCTTCTTTAAAACAAGCAAATAAAAACTCCTAGAGGAATGTGTTTGAAGGAGTCTGGAGTGCTTGCTTCGGCAGCACATATACTAAAATTGGAAGGGGTCTGGAAATGCCTGGGTTGGAAGGAAAGGGTGTGAGAGTCCAGACAGAATAGTGACCCCCAAAGATGTCCATATCTTAACCCCCAGAACTTGTGGATATCTACCTTGCCACGTAAATTACCAAGTAATTTACCTTACTTGGCAGAAGAAACTTTGCAGATGTGATTTAAAAATTTTGACGTGGGGGGGATTATCCTAGATTATCCTGGTGGCCCCAGTGCCATCACAGGGATCCTGGTGAAAGGGGGGCAGAAGGCCGGGCACGGTGGCTCACGCCTATAATCACAGCACTTTGGGAGGCCGAGGCAGTGGATCACGAGGACAGGAGATTGAGACCATCCTGGCAAACATGGTGAAACCCCATCTCTACTAAAAAAAAAAAAAATTAGCCAGGCATGGTGGTGGGCGCCTGTAGCCCCAGCTACTAGGGAGGCTGAGGCAGGAGAATGGCGTGAACCCAGGAGGTGGAGCTTGCAGTGAGCTGAGATCGCACCACTGCACTCCAGCTTGGGCGACAGAGCAAGACTCCGTCTCAAAAAAAAAAGAAAGGGGGGCAGAAGTCAGCAAGGAGAGAAGATACCACCCTGCTGGCTTGGAAGATGGAGGAGGGGCCATGAGCCAAGGAATGCAGGCGGCCTCCAGGAGCTGCAGAAGGCAAGCAGATTCTCCCCTGGGGTGTCCAGAAGCAGCAGGCCCGTTTTAGACTTCAGAACTCCTGAACTTTAAGATAACAAATGTGTCCTGTTTTAAGCCACTCGTTTGTGGTAATTTGTTGCAAAAACGATAGGGGAGAAATGCAGATTTGGAGGGCAGATGACTTGGGGGATGATGTGGTTGGGAGGAAAGTGATTCTTGGTTTGGAGCTGAAATAAGTTGGCCTGTATACAGGTTCCTTTGCAATGTGACTTTACAAATTTGCAAAGGGCTTTGTGATATTGTGATATAATAAGAAATATATATTTGGTCTCCATCCTGGTTCTGGACACAGAGCTCCTAAAATCCTCAGAATTCCCTGAGCGATAAGGGTGGGAAGATCATCTTTTGTTATTCATAATGACAACTGTCTTCGTCCATTTGTGTTACTGTAAAGGAATACTTGAGGCTGGGTAATTTATATAGAAAAGAGGTTTATTTGGCTCACAGTTCTGCAGGCTGTATGGGAAGCATGGCACCAGCATCTGCATCTGGTGAGGACCTCAGGAAGTGTCTACTCAGGGCAGGAGGTAAAAAGGAGCAGGTATCATGTGGAGAGGAGAGAGGCAAGTGGGGGAAGTTGCCAGGCTTTTGAAATAATCAGTTCTCTCAGGAACTACCAGAGTGAGAGCTCTCGAGAACTCACTCATTACTGCATGGACAGCACCAAGACATTCATGAGGGGATCTGCCCCCATGACCCAAACACCCCCCAACCAGGCTCCAGTACCAACATTGGGGGTCAAAGTTCAACATGAGATTTGGAGGGGACAAATATTCAAACCATTATTAGTAATCACATCTGAGTTTAAGCTAATGAGGTGACTCTTGGAGGATGGGGGCTGGTTGCCAGAGGAGGGTTAGAACTTCAGTCCTCCTGCTCCCCAACCCCAACCTCCAGGGAGGGGAGAGGGGCTGGAGATCGACTTAATCCTCAATGGCTGATGATGTCATCAATCATGCCTGTCTAATGAGACCTCCATAAAACTTGTAAATGACTGGAAGGGGGTTTCAAAGAGCTTCTGGGTGGGGTTAGTGAACACATCAAGATGCAGGGAGGGCATGGAAGATCTGCACCCCTCCTGTGCCTCCCCTATTTACCCCATCCATCTCACCCCGTCCATCCCACCCCGTTCATTCTACCCTGTCCATCCCACCCCGTCCATTCTACCCCATCCATCCCACCCTGTTCATGACTTGGCTATTCCTGAGTCATATCCTTTATAATAAACCAGTAAACATAAGCAAAGTGTTTCTCTGAGTTCTGTAAGTCATTCTTGCCAATTTTTTGTTTGTTTGTTTGTTTGTTTGTTTGTTTTGAGACAGAGTCTTGCTCTGTCACCCAGGCTGGAGTGCAGTGGCTCCATCTTGGCTCACTGCAGCCTCTGCCTCCCAGGTTTAAGCAATTCTCCTGCCTCAGCCCCCCGAGTAGTTGGGACAACAGGCATGCACCACCATGCCTGGTTAATTTTTGTATTTTTAGTAGAGATGGGGTTTCACTATATTGGCCAGGCTGGTCTTAAACTCCTGACCTCATGTGATCTGCCTGTTTCAGCCTCTCAAAGTGCCGGGATTATAGGCACGAGCCACTGTGCCCAGTTTTGCCAATTATTGAACCTGAGGAGGGAGTCATGGGAACCCCTAAATCAGTTATAAATCATAGGTGATCAGTCTGGAGGGAGGCCCAAACTCGTAGTTGGCATCTGAAGTGGAGGCTGTCCTGTGGGACTGTGTCCCTAAATCATGGGATCTGATGCTAACTCCAGGTACTGTTGGAATCGAAATGAACTGTAAGACACCCAGCTATGTCATAAAGTTGGAAGATTTGTTGGTGTGAGGGAATCCCTACGCTGCCATTTGCTGTCAGAAGCAAAATGTTGCAAATAGAAGAAATATTTTTTCCTTTCTAAGCTTTGACAAATATATAGAATGTGGCAAAAGCGATGTGTGACTTCAGAACCTCAGTCCCAAGAAAACTTGCTGTTGCCACTCTCACCCTTGATGGAATGCTGTGAAGATACCAAGGCCGCCTATTGGAGGATGAGAGGCCATGTGGAGCAGAGGAGTTCTGTCTGAGCAGAGCCAGCAACCAGCATGACCACCAGGCCTGTGAGAGAACCTTCTTAGACCATGCAGCCCCATTAGCCACCAGATGACTGCGACCACACAGGTGATCCCAAGTGAGACCAACAGAAGAACCACCCAGCAGAGCCCATCCCAAACTGTCCTGTCTAAGGATCTGGCTCTATGATAGAGCCAGATCCCATTGCTTCAGAAACAGAGGTGGGTGAACACCTGACAGATTACCTTCTAGCTTTTTCTCCTTTCATCACTTTCCTCACCTCCTACCAATTCCAATAACATCAAAAGGAGTGAACATTGGTTCAACCTCAGTTATCCTCACAACCACCCTTGGACATGGTCAGTTGTATTATCATTTTACAGATGATGAAACTGGAGCCAAGAGAGGTTAAGGGACCTGCCCAAGATCACTCAGCAGGCGAGCAGAGGGAGTGGGATCCGGACCCCATTTTATCTAATGCTAGAGTCACCATCACTGTGGCTTTTGCTAGCTGCTGCATTCACGCATTCATTCAAGACCAATTTACGGAGTCTTTTATGTCTGGTGCTTGGGATGGAAAGATGAACAAGAGAGACATGGTCCCTTTGTCAATAGCTATCTAATGAAGAATCACAAATCGTGATCATCGCTGGGCTTTGTGTTGGCTTCAGTGATGAATTTAGGGTGCCTGTGAAAGTGGCCATTTGTTCCAAGTATAAATTAGGATTGTGTTCATCTGTGAGTAACAGGAACCCTCTTCCAGTCACTTATACAGCTAAGGTTGGAATTTTTCACATAAGAAGACTGAAGAGGGAGGCCAAGGTGGGTGGGTCACCTGAGGTCAGGAGTTTGAGACCAATCTGACCAACATGGAGAAAGTCCATCTCTACTAAAAATACAAAATTAGCCCAGAGTGGTGGCACATGTCTGTAATCTCAGCTACTCAGGAGGCTGAGGCAGGAGAATCACTTGAACCCAGGAGGCAGAGGTTACAGTGAACTGAGATTGTACCATTCCACTCCAGCCTGGGCAACAAGAGCAAAACTCTATTTCAAAAAAAAAAGACTGAAGATAAGCAGTCTAGGGCTGATGCTGCAGGTCATGAAGTCATATGTACAGTTGGTGTGGCCTCACGCCTGTCATGGGATCAGTGGCCCCAGGGCAAGAAGGGGCTTGGCTTGTTAGCTTCAGCTAGGCACAAACTCCAAATGAACTGCTTTGGTCACTTGCCCAGCCCTGGACCAACCATGGTGTCTGGCCCAGTCTGGGTCGTAGGTATCCTCTACTGGAAAGAGAATGGGGTTTGTCATCAAATGAGGGGAAGTGGAGAGGAATGGCAGGCTGTGTTTCCCAACATGATTGCAATGATCTCTGTCTTCCTACACACTCTTCTTACCATGGGATTTTTGCCTCTTCTCCCATCAAAAACTGGGGTCTAGGTTTCTGTTCCTTGAATCCCGGTGGGCTTGGGACAATGGTCAGAGTGATGTCTAAGGCTGGGTAGTAAAAGATAAGTCAACTTCCACCTGGTTCTCTTGGGATGCTCCCTCTTGGAAGCTGACCACCGTGGGGAAGCCACGGTAGGTGTTTCACCCAGCGCCCCATTTGAGGCACTGGACCTGTGGGTGAGAGAGCCTTCGGAGACTCCAGCTCCCAGACATCAGGTCACCACCCTCAGGCTTTAAGGTGCTCCCACCAAATCCACAGAGAGCAGGGATGAGCTGTCCCTGCTAAGCCCTGCTTGAATTACAGATTTGTTTATTTAGTTTTTGAGACAGGGTCTCACTCTGTCACCTAGACTGAAGTGCAGTGGTGCAATCTTGGCTCACTGCAGCCTCAACCTCCTGGGCTCAAGCGATTCTCCCACCTCAGCCTCTGAGTAGCAGGGACTACAGACCCTCACCACCACACCTAGCTAATATTTTTAAAAAGTTTTTGCAGAGAGATAGGTTCTCACCATGTTGCCCAGACTAGTCTCAAGCTCTTGGGCTGAAGCAATCCTCTGGCCTCAGCCTCCCAAAGTACTGGGATTAGAAGTGTGAGCCACCACGCCGAGCCAGATTACAGGTTTGTGACCATCATACACGATTGCTGTTATTTATTTATTTATTTAGAGACAGAGTCTCACTCTGTTGCCCAGGCTGGAGTGCAGTGGCACAATCTCCACTCACTGCAACCTCCGCTTCCCAGGTTCAAGAGATTCTCATGCCTCCATCTCCCGGGTAGCTGGGATTACAGGCATGCACCACCACGCCCAGCTAGTTTAAAAAATATTTTTAGCAGAGACAGGGTTTCATCATGTTGGCCAGGCTGGTGTTGAACTCCTGGCCTCAAGCAATCCACCTGCCTTCGCCTCCCAAAGTGCTGGGATTACAGGCATGAGCCACCACACCCAGCTGATCACTGTTTTTTAGCCACTAGGTCTGGGGTTATTTGTTAGGCAGCAATAGACAACTAGAGCAAGAGATGGTGCACATGGGGCATGAGCAGAGGCTCCTGGGGAGGTGGAAGGTGAGAAGGAGCAAGAGACAGATAGAGGCAGAATGAGGGAGGCTCAGAAACAGCTGACGTGCCACCTGCAAGGAAGGCCGTCAGATGCAGGCATGTCTGTTCCCTGCAGCCATGAAGGAAACTAATCCAACCACTGGGTTGCATGCTAGCTTGATTACCAGGTCCAGTGGAGAGGGAAGCAAAAGACCCACCAGGCCCACACCAGGAAGCATCTGGTGCCCCACCCTGCTATGCCTCCCCTCCAACCAGGTGGAACTGCAGACTGATGTCCAGGCTCAGCCTCGCCCCTGCTCACCAGCCAATGCTGGCCTTGGGCAGAAGTCATCCTGGGGACAAGTGGCCCCGGGATGGGCTCTGCTCTTGCTGACAACACCCTGTGCCTCTGTGTGAGTAATACCCCTACAGCTGTGTCCCCTTGCCTCTGGTATCTGCGTTTTTAATAACTGGAAATTATCTTGCTAAACTCTGTTATCATTTCTGATATTTTTTTTTTTCTGCAGAAGTAAGTTTTTAATGTACATAGATCATCTGAGAATGATGATAGTTTTGTTTCTTCCTTTCTGACCCTGATACCTTTATTCATTTTTCCTTATCCTATGCTGGCACACAAATACAATGTTGAAGATAAGCACTGTCATTCTCACCTTGTTTCTGAGTTTAAAGAAAAGACTTCTCATGTGCACCATTAAGAATGATGTTTACTGGCCAGGTGCAGCGGCTCACGCCTGTAATCCCAGCACTTTGAGGGGCCAAGGTGGGTGGATCACGAAGTCAGGAGATCGAGACCATCTTGGCTAACACAGTGAAACCTCGTCTCTACTAAAAATACAAAAAAATTAGTCAGGCGTGGTGGTGGGCACCTGTAGTCCCAGCTACTCTGAAGGCTGAGGCAGGAGAAAGGCATGAACCCGGGAGGCGGAGCTCGCAGTGAGCCGAGATTGCACCACTGCACTCCAGCCCGGATAAAAGTGTGAGACTCCGTGTCAAAAAAAAGAATGATGTTTACTGTAACATTTGGTGGAGATGCTTTATCATATGAAGAAATATTTTTCTTCATTTGCCAATAGTTTTCATGATAAAAGGATTTAAATTTTAGCCATTGCTCTTTCTGCATCTGTATGAACAATCACAGGTTTTCCTCCTTTAACCTGTTACTGTGATGAACGGCATTTATAGATTCTCTAATGTTAAGTCACCTTTACATTGCTGGGATAAATGTATATTTGTCATCATATATTCTTTATATGTCAATGGCTGGGTTTGCTGATATTTTGTGTACGATTTTTGTGTCTATTTTCATGGATGGCTTTCATCTATAATTTTCCTTTCTCACACCATTCTTGTCAGGTTTTCGTATCAAGGTTATATTGGCCTCATAGAATGAGTTGGGAAATATTCCCTCTTTTTCTACTCCTTGGAAGAGTTTGTGTAAGATTTGTCTGATACTTTAAATATTTGATAGAACTCATCTGTAAAACTCACTGGGACTGATGTTTTCTTTTTGGGTAGATTATTATTATTATTGTTTTTTGAGACAGAGTCTTACTCTGTCACCCAGGCTGGAGTGCAGTGGTGCCATCTCACCTCACTGAAACCTCTGCCTCCCGGGTTCAGGCGATTCTCCTGCCTCAGCCTCCCGAGTAGCTGGGATTACAGGTGTGTGCCACCATGCTCGGCTAATTTTTTGTATCTTTAGTAGACACAGGGTTTTGCCCTATTGGCCAGGCTGGTCTCAAACTCCTGACCTCAGTGATCCACCCACCTCAGCCTCCTAAAGTGCTGGGATTACAGGCGTGAGCCACAGCGCCCAGCTATTTGTGGGAAGATTTTAAACTACTGTTCCATTTTATTCAAGGTTATAAGACTATTCAGACTTTCTTTTTCTTTTTGAGTCAGTTTTGGTAGATTATACTTTTTCTAAGAATTTTTCCATTTCCCTGCCACTCCCTGAATTGGAAAAATCCTTGCCTGGCCTTACCTAGGACATATTCCTTCCTTGTAATCTTTAGCTCATCTCTCAGAATTTATCCTCTTTGCAATCCTTTTTTTAAAAAATTCTCTTTGGAATCCTAATGTCTTTCTGCTTTTCCCTTCATATGTTGACATCCGGATCAGGATTATTTGGGCTACAACTAACAGAGCACTGGATTAAAATGGATTAAAGAACAAGGCATTTTTGCTAGTTCATGAAAGCAATTTAGGGGGTGGCAGTTCCAGGCCTGGCTCAGTGCCACTGAGAGCCCAAGCTCTTTCTTTCCATCCTCGCACTGTCTGCATAATTCGCCTGCTTCTTAGGCCTCTCTCCACGTGGTCACATGATGGCTGCTGCAGCTCCAGGAGTCACTGTATGGACATGAAAACATCCAAGAAGAGGTGTCCATCACTTTTACTGGCAAGAAATGCTTTCCCCAGAAGTCCCCACACTCCATGTCCCATGCAGCAAATCTGCCTCCAGGTCCTGCTGAGCTCCAAAGGAGATGGGGACAGTGAGGATGTGGAGCTCGCAGATTCTGCAGCAGTGGCAGGCCTGCCAGCTAGGACCAAGATCACATGTGTGCTCCAGCACCCTCGGGCTTAACCCCTGAACTGTCCTGCCTCACCCTCTCCTGATCTCTCTGGCCTGTTGCCACCAGGCCAGCTTAACAGAAAATACTAGAATCTGTGGTTGTTGGTAAATGTTTAACAACTGGCTCTCCAGAGGTCAGGGGTTGGGGTGAGCTCCGCTTTGAAGGTTTGCTGATTTCCAGGATGTAAACACTCCCACTTTGATTGATTTCAAGGTACCAATGCAAAGTCCCTGAACGTGGAGTAGGGAAGAGACGCTCACCATCGGCTCTCATGAGCCCTATGAACCGGTCCTGGTGTACCCCTGACTAGAACCCACAGGAATCTGTACCTTCGAGCTAGGGGAAGGGACGCCCTACCCAGGCTGCAGTGTAAAAATTAAGGCATTAAAGGAGCTGGCTGAACACAAATGAGACCGTTTGTTGGATTCCTACAATGCGCTGATCACATACAAATGTCATCTCGATGCCTCATAACTATCCCTTTGTCTGATGAAGATGCTGGGATTCAGAGGTTGAGACACCCAGTGACTTATGTGGAATCGGAATCCAAACCCAGGTCTGTCTTCTTCCGAAGGCTGTGTCCTTTCACCCCAAACAAAGGCAAGGCCCAGATTCAGAAGAGACCCAGCTCACTCTCCTTCCACACCGATGACATGCCAGGGGCCAGGATGTTCAAAGTGGAGCATGACTCACAGTCGCCAAAAAGTAGGAAAAAACAAATGTCCATCACTGAGGAGTGGATAATGAAACACGGTCCATCCATACAACTGATACCATCGGCCACAGACAGGAACGAGGCTCTGACGCACCCTACAACGCGATGAACCTTGAACATGATGTTGAGTGACAGAAGTCAGACACAAGGGACCACGTATTACATGATTCACTCCATTTACATGAGAGGCCCAGCATGGCCAGTCTACAGGGACAGAAAGTGGATGGGTGGCTGTCAGGGGCCAGAGGGAGGAGGGAATGGGGAGTGACTGACAACAGATACGGGGTGTCTTTGTGGGGTGATGGAAATGTTCTAGAACTAGATGGAGGTGTGCACAACGTGTCAGTGTGCATAGTGCCCCTGAAATTATAAAACAAACCAAGCAGTGGAGGATTCCTCAAAAAGGGACTTTTTTTGCTCCAGCCTCCCAGACTGAGGCTCTTGTGTCACTTTCTCAAGTTCACTGCAGGGGGCTTTCCCACGCTACCAGGTAAAAAGTAAAGGAAGCGAGGCCAGGTATAGTGGCTCACACCTGTAATCCCAGCACTTTGGGAGGCTGAGGCGGAGGATCACCTGAGGTCAGGAGTTTGAGACCAGCCTGGCCAACATGGTGAAACCCCGTCTCTACTAAAAATACAAAATTAGCCAGGTGTGATGGTGCATGCCTGTAATCCCAGCTACTTAGGAGGCTGAGGCAGGAGAATTGCTTGGACCTGGGAGGCAGAGGTTGCAGTGAGCCATTGCACTTCTGCCTGGGCGACAAGGGTGAAACTCAGTCTCAGAAAAAAAAAAAAAGTAAAAGAGGCATTTTACATGCATCTTTTGCATTAAGTACTCTCAACTCCCCTATAATTGGGGAATACTATTAACCCCATTTTACAGTGAAGAAAACTGAGGCTCAGGGAGAAATTTAGGAACTTGCCCATGAGCCCACAGCCAGTCTATGGGAGAGCCAGGACTTGGGCCCAGGCCTGTATGATTCCAAAGTATTGCTCTAAACTCTTCACTGCAGTAAAGCAACGTCCATGTTGCATGGGGTTTTCTCCTTCTGGGATGCCAGTTCAGTGGGACGGCAGGATTTTCTCCTTCCAGGATGCTAGTTCAGGGATACGGCAGCTCGGAAGGCTACGTAGGCTGGAAGCTTCCGTGTCTCCCAGGCCCCCACCCTCCCTCAGCAGGAATGAGGGACTGGTGCTGGGAGAGAAGAGCCGTGGGCTGAGGGTGTCCCAGGCCCGTCCACCGCATCCTTGTAGGACACTCGGCTCTGTTACGACTCGGCTGTGTGGCGTTCGTCAGGCCTCATTTTGCTGACCTTAAAATGTGACCAACAGCAGAGATCAGGGGTCCTCTACAGAGGCTGTGCTGCCCCTGGGGGCCTTCGGGAAGACTTCAGGGGTACAGGTGGGACAGTCCCCCAAATGAAGAACTCCCCCAATCCCTCTGCTTTTGGATGTCCCATCAGGCCCTGGTAAATGAAAAATCCTTGTAAAACGTGGATCTAGAACTGAACTCTGGGTGTGTCTGTTTCCCACATCATTGTCCTATGCATCGGATATTCTGGGAACGCAACCACTGCGTGATCGGGGAGAACTCCTTCCGGAGCTGTCCAGGATTTGGGAACATCCCATCACTAGCAGCAGTACCTTCATGGTCTTTGAGCCTCCACATGACACGCCTGTGTCCACCTGTACCTGTGGCTGTCACATTACGTGACTGTCTGTCTGGGAGCAAGCATCAGGCCACTTCATCCTGTCACCTGATATGACCAGACCCGAACATTCACCTTGTAAAATCCACATTACTTTATTATAATTGACTATCCTTTTGTGATTTTTCTCTATGTTACAGTCAGGGCATTATACTGATTTCTTTTTCTTTTTGCAATTGGTTTGTAGGTGGGTTAGATTTTCTATGAATTTCATTTCAGAATAATAAAAGAAGCATTACAAAATATTCGTTGCTTAACAAACAGTGTTGATCGGGTGTGATGGCTCACATCTGTAATCCCAACACTTTGGGAGGCCAAGACAGGTGGTTCCCTTGAGCCCAGAAGTTTGAGGCCAGCCTGGGCAACATAGCAAGACCCCATCTCTATGAAAAAATTTTTAAAAATTAGCCTGGCATAGTGGTACACACCTATAGTTCCAGCCATTTGAGAGGCTAAGGCAGGAGGATGGCTTGAGCCCAGGAGTTCAAGGCTACAGTAAGCCGTGATCCCACTACTGCACTCCAGCCTGGGCAACAGCATGAGACCCTATCCCAAAAAAAAAAAAATGTGTTAAGGCTGATACAGTTCTGGGAAACACTGAGACATATGATTCCTTAAGATCCCTTCCAGTTTTTAAATAATTAAACCTGACCTCGTAAACCTTTTTCCCTAATTCTAGTAAAACCAAGTGCACAGTGCCTTTTAAACAATCCCCAAAGCGTCGTTGCACCACTGTGACCCAAGTGTGCCCAGAGGCTGATTAAAATTAACAAACCCTGAAGACTCTTAAGAGGCTTCCTTCTGGCGCTTGGTAGAACAATCTCTTCTGCCACGCTCAATGACAACATACTTGCCTTGCTTATTTCCTTTTCACCTTAACAAAGAAAAGAGCTGATGCCCTAAACTCAAACTTTCTTGTGCTGTCTTTGTGCTTTGACAAGTTCAGTGCTTACCTAGAATATTTTTGTTTTTGTTTTCACTGAAAAGAAAAAAAAAAAAAGAATAAATAGAACTTCAAGGAACTTTGGTAACATATTTGTATGGGCTGCAGTGAGTTCATGCCATGTGACATTCCTTTCTATTAATTATTTCTCCTGGGTTTATCTTTCCCTCATCTCTTCTCTAACTGATAATATTCTAACAGCAGCCTGCAGGACATTCTGGACGGGCGCCGCCTTTTCTGTCTGCACAGAACAGACTGTTCACAATGGCTGGTGTTGGAGATGCCTTGCAGAACCGGCAAATGAGCCAGGGAGTGAAAAAAAGCAAAAAAGAGAAAGTAGAGAACAGAGTCAACCAAAAGCATGCAGGGAGCGCTGCGGTATCGAGATGTTCGGGGCTGAAAGATATCCCCCAAAAATGCACATCCACCTGAAACCTCAAAATGTTGCCTCATTTGGATATAGGGTCTTTGCAAGTGTAGTTAGTTAAAAACGAAGTTCTGCTGGAATAGGATGGGGCTTAAATACAATGACAGTGTCTTGAAAAGAAGAGAAGAGGACACAGACACACACAAAGGGGAAGGCACATGAAGATGGAGGAAGAGATGGGCATGGTGCGTCTATGAAATAAAGAAAGCCCAGGAATGCCCAAAGCCCATAGAAGCTGGGAGAGGCTATGAAGGTCCTGGCCACAGAGCCTGAGGAGTGAGCATGGTCCTGCTAACGCCACACTGGTGTGCCGCAGCACTGTGGGAGAATAAATGCTTATTCTTTCAATTGACTTAGTGGATGGGCATTTGCTATGCAGCCACAGAAAACCAATCCCGGGATCACAAGGAAAGTAACGTTAACACTAACCTGAATCCTAACCCTAACGCTAACCCTAATCGTAACCCTAAAGATTAACCTTAACTCTAACCCTAACTCATGATCTTAACAACTAGCCCTAATCCTAACCCTAACACTAAACCCAGATGCTAACCCAAAAAGCTAAAGCTAAAACCAAACATAACCTAACCCTTAACCTATACACTAATCCTAACCTTAACCCAGAAACCTAACCATAACCCAAAGCCAGAACCCATAATCCTAACCATAACCCTCACCCCTAACTCAAACCCGAACACGAACCCAAACCCTAGCCCAAAACCCTAAACCTACCCCTAAAACCTAACTCTAACCCTAACCCTAACCCAAAACCATAACGCTGCCACTAAACCATAAACCTAAACCAAAACCTAAATCCTAACACTGATCCTAAATCTTAACGCCTAACCCCAAACCCTAACCTGAACCCTCAAAGCTAACCTTAACAATAAACCTAAACCCTAACACTAATCCTAAAGCCTAACCTTAACCCTAACCCTAAACCCTAACCCTAACCCTAAACCCTAACCCTAACCTACAGGTGGGTGAGTGAGCTCCATCTGCCTCACTCTCCCTCCATCTAACCAGCAACTGCAAAGTTGATTTTTAGAACCTGAGTGGTGTGTAGGGTGGAGGAAGAACCTGTTGAGCTCTTTGCCTCACCTACAGGTGGGTGGTTTAGAGACTGACCCCGCCCTGGGTATTCTTTTAGCTCCAGGTAAATGAGCCACTTCCTACATGCTGGGGACACTTGGTGATAGGAATAATGCCAGACATTTACTGAGTTCTTCCCATAATCCTGGAACTATTCAAATGAGTATATATGAATTTAAACACTCTATATTCTGTTAATAATTTTATTAATAGAGTATGTATATTCTATTAATGTTATCATCAAAATAGCAATTGTATTTTATGAAATACTAGTCACCATTAGTTGTCAGATACACCATTATGTTACTTTGGTTTTAAGAATTAAAACAAAAACAAACCTGTCAACTAAACATGTCATTACTGGTAAACACATCCCAATTTTAGAGATGTTAAAATTCAAATCTTAGAATCAATAAAATATGAAGCCAGGTACAGTGGCTCATACCTGTAATCCAATGCTATGGGAGGCTAGGGGTGGGAGGATTGCTTAAGCCCAGGAGGTCAAGGCCAGCCTGGGCACCAGAGCAAGACCCCATCTCAACAGTGGTTAACTGCCTGGGCCCTAGAGGCTGGGCGCAGTGGCTCATGCCTGTAATCCCAGCACTGTGGGAGGCTGAGGCAGGCGGATCACAAGGTCAGGAGATCGAGACCATCCTGGTTAACACGGTGAAACCCCGTCTCTACTAAAAACACACAAAAATAATTAGCCGGGCATGGTGGTGGGTGCCTGTAGTCCCAGCTACTCGGCAGGCTGAGGCAGGAGAATGGCGTGAACCCAGGAGGCGGAGCTTGCAGTGAGCCAAGATCATGCCACTGTACTCCAGCCTGGGCAATAGAGCGAGACTCCATCTCAAAACAAAACAAACAAACAAAAAAACGACAACGGGACACTCCTCTTGCTTTCTGAGGGCGTAACTTTCTTTCTGGGCTGTAACTCTCTGGGCTTTCTTTCTGGGCTGTCACTGAGTAGTGTCCAACAAGCCATTTCTTCTCACTGTACTCAGACTCACTTTGAATTATTTCCTGTGCAAGATCCGAGAACCCTCTCTTGGGTTCTGGATCAACACGGCCACGTGGCACTGTTCTGGCCAGTGAGATGTAAGTGGAAGATACGAATAAAGCTCCGGGCCTTACTCTTACTTCCTCTTGCCTCTTTGCCTGGCTGGAATGTGGACGTGCTGGCCAGAGCTGAGGCAGATCTCAGATCTTAAGATGGAAACCACATATTAGGCTTGGCAGACCAGCCAGATAAATACCAAAGGGCACCCAAAGTTGCTAGGCTCAATCTGGGACTGTTTCATAAGAAAGAAACAAGCTTCTGTCTTGTTTCAGCCACTGTCATTTTGGCTTTTTTCTAGCAGCCAGAACGTATCCTGATGAACCCACCTGATGCTGCCCTGCAGGCGTGGTCCTGGCCCTACAAAAGCTGCAGGCTCATTAAATGAGACTGGATAGAAAATACCTAATGCAGGGCTGGGCACAGCGTGCGGGCCGAGTAAATGTTAGTTCCTCACAAAACATGGCTGACTCTGGCGTGAGTTGCTTGGCTAGCTTGTCATTCTCCCGCTTTCTTTAAATCCTACCCATATAGGGTAGGGAACTCAGCATTACTTTTTTTCTTTTTCTTTTCTTTTATTTATCTTATTTTTTGAAACAGAGTCTCACTCTGTCGCCCAGGCTGGAGTGCAGTGGTGTGATCTTGGCTCACTGCAACCTCTGCCTCCTGGGTTCAAGTGATTCTCCTGCCTCAGCCTCCCAAGCAGCTGATTTTACAGGTATGCATCACCACACTCAGCTAATTTTTGTATTTTCAGTAGAAACGGGGCTTCACCATGTTGACCAGACTGGTCTCGAACCTCTGGCCTCAAGTGATCTGCCCACTTTGGCCTCCCAGAGTCCCGGGATTACGGGCATGAGCCACTGCCCCCGGCCATGTTTATTTTTAAAGAGGGTCTCGCTTTGTTGCCCAGGCTGGAGTTTTAATGGTGCAATCAAGGCTCACTGCAGCCTCGACCTTCTGGCCTCAAGCAATCCTCCTGCCTCAGCCTCCTGAGTAGCTGGGACTACAGGCATATGCCACCACACTCAGCTAATTTTTGTATTCTTTTTTCTTTTCTTTCTTTCTTTTTTTTTTGTTTTTGTTCTTTTTGTTTGTTTGTTTATTTGTTTTTTGACACAGAGTCTCGCTCTGTCGCCTGGGCTGGAGTGCAGTGGCTGGATCTCAGCTCACTGCAAGCTCCGCCTCCCGGGTTCCCGCCATTCTCCTGCCTCAGCCTCCCGAGTAGCTGGGACTACAGGCGCCTGCCACCTCGCCTGGCTAGTTTTTTGTATTTTTTAGTAGAGACGGGGTTGCACCGTGTTAGCCAGGATGGTCTCGATCTCCTGACCTCGTGATCCACCCATCTCGGCCTCCCAAAGTGCTGGGATTACAGGCTTGAGCCACAGTGCCCGGCCTTTTTTTTTTTTGAGGCAGAGTCTTGCTCTGTTACCCAGGCTGGAATGCAGTGGCGTGATCTCAGCTCACTGCAAGCTCCACCTCTCAGGTTCATACCATTCTCCTGCCTCAGCTCCGGAGTAGCTGGGACCACAGGTGCACGCCACCAGGCCTGGCTAATCTTTTTTGTATTTTTAGTAGAGACGGGGTTTCACCGTGTTAGCCAGGATGGTCTCGATCTCTGGACCTCGTGATCCGCCTGCCTCGGCCTCCCAAAGTGCTGGGATTACAGGTGTGAGCCACCGCACCCGGCCATATTCTTATTTTTCTAAATTCCCCTTCCAAAATCTCCATCACCTTCCCCTTAACAAATAAAACGTTTTCTTGAGAGGCAGAGCAGTAACAGTCAGCTCCTGCCTTTATATGACAATGGACGTTGGCTGCCATCTCTCCCCATCCATCTGATAGTGGCCTACACCTCTCCTTGATGGCCACCCCCAGCCAACTCACTGTGGTCCTGACAAGGTCGGCATTCCTCGTACCCACCCTTCATCAAGCCAGAGGATGCTATTGGCCCAGCCTAGCCAGCCAGAGTTCCCCATTCCTCTGGCTGCAGTCGCCGATTTAGGGATGTGACCTGCACAGAGGCTGGATTGATCTGAATCTTTACTAAGAATTGGCCAATGGGTGTTGGGAGGATGAAGGTCTATTTCCTCAGTTACGACTCTGACCTATGGGGATCACGAAAGCTATTGCAGGGCACATCGCAAATTACCCCAAAACTTAGTGGCGTAAAACAAGCATTGATTAAGCGTATGGACTCTGGGGGTCAGGATAAGGCACAGTATGGTGCTGGCTTCCAAGGGCTAAGTGTCCCCAAAGAGAGGGACCCCAACAAAACTGGATAGCCTCTCAGGACCCAGCCTCAGAAGTCATAGAATGTTGCTTCCAACATTTTCCATTGGTTGAGATGATTACAAAGGACACGTGGATGGGACATATGTTGGTGTGGCCAAATTTAGAATATACAACCTGCCACAGAGCCTGGAGCTACTGTCATCCTTCTTCAAGTGGATGAAGATATCTAGAAAGTGACATCACCACATGGAGGAAAGCAGAGCCGAGAGAAGGGGAGATATCGTTTGAGTCCCTGGATCCAGTTGCACCTGAAGCTAGACTCACCTGCAGGGTTTTTTTTCTGGTTAAGTGAGCTATTAATATTATTTTTGCTCAGCCGGGCA
>NW_012121376.1:2748503-2754904 GCF_000951035.1 Colobus angolensis palliatus
AAAAAAAAAAAAAAATTATATATAATACACATTTATATATATTTATATGTTCATTATATATAATGTAATATATATTATTTTTGCTGTAAGTGATTCAGATTGAATTTCTGTCATTGGCAGCCAAAAGGGTCCTGAGCTCACTAAGTGGCTCACCTGAGCCAGGACAGGATACTCTGGGACTTTTAGCAGCACAGAGCACTAGCTGGTGCTTGGAAATGATGTTTCCTCTGTTCTTGGCCAGCTGGAATCCCTAGGCTGGCATCCCCAAGATGAAATGTGCCCCTCCTTTAGAAGGCAAGAATTGATGACAGTGAGTTTTTTGTTTGGTTTGGTTTGAAGTAGCCCAAATGTCCCCTTCCTGCCACGAGGGCAATGCAGCTTCTATTTTACGGCATCTGGGAGGAGCCATTTTTATGGCCTGGATCACCGAGACGGGAAGAGGGAGAGCAAGCGGGGGTTGGCACGTTCCTCCAGGCTGGGCCCAGGGAATGTGGCTGTTAGGAGGAGAACAGCCGCCACAGCAGGCCCCTGTGGTGAACCACGCCTCCGCATTTGCACACCTGATTCCTGCCTGTTAAACCCTGCAAGGCAGGTCTTCTCTCCATGCTACCAAGGAGGAAACTGAGGCAGAGACAAGGGATGCAACTTGCCCAAGATCTACAACTGGGAAGTTGTGATACCAGGCATTGGTTTTCTGACTGCAGAGCATGAATTCTTTCATGCCACGTTCACAGAGATAGGAGGGACACGGGGGAAGGGCATTGAGGGCGAAGTGGACGGAGGCTTGGCGTTGTGCGGCGAGGGGGCAGCTGGTGTGTCTGCTGTGGCCGCAGCAGAGAGAGGAGGGCCTGGGTGTGGAGTGGACACTGACCAGGCGGCCTTGCTCCGCTCAGAAAAATGAGGTTTGGCATCCTGCCGGGCCATTCTTTGGTGGCCTCTGTGTAAGTTGAGGCCTGGCTGCCCTGGGCCCAGCTTCTGGCTGCTGGTGAGTGGCTGTGGACCGTCTCCCGCTTGCCAGCATCGCCTTTGGTGCTTGGCTGGGTAGACAGAAATGAGTCACACTCCCCAGTCCTGCCCAAGCTCTCCCTCCCTCTGCCCGGGGCACAGGCTGCCCGGTGTAATCTAAAATAAGCAATGTGTGGCCCCAGGGGTTGGGATGGGCAGGGAGGAATCCCCATTAGGCATTCCTGCGAGGACAGCGTCCCTGAGCCGGGAGGACCCCAGCAGATTCAGACTGGTCAGAGGACCGCATCCATCAGAGGTCTGAGTTCGGAGACTGTCCATGCCTCCAATTAGCCACGTGGCCCTGAGCAAGTCCCCTCTGTAGCATGGAGCAAATTGATCCCGGCAGAACCTCCCAGTCAGAGGCTGCTGGTTAGCCCCCACCTTTCCGGCCCCCTCCTGTGCAAGGGGGCCTGTTCCACTGTTTCACTCCCGCCTTCCTGTGGGCTGGCTGTCATCTCACCTCTCCACTCTAGCTAGCTCAGGTCCTGCCGGTAAACCCTTGCCTCCAGCCCCAACATGGTTAGCAAGAGCCAGCTTCTGTTGCCTACAACCCCAGAACCCTAGCTGGAGGAGCAACTGAGGCGTGTTCTGTGTCACCCCACCCATCCCACCGCCCACATAACCGCCAGTATCCCGAAGCGGCCCAGCGTGCTCAGCCTCGCATTGCACAGCCTGCCATGGAATGCGTTTCCGCCTTGGTCCCATGGCGGCCCAGAGCCCACCCCAGGCCGGAGCCAGGCTGAAGGAATCCATGCTGGGGGCACAGATCCAGCATGGGAAGTGTCGCGAGAAGCGCTCTGCAGAGCCTGAGGGGGGAGCTTTCCAGAAGTGGGGTGTGGCCACATGTGTCAGAGCTGCCTGGGAGTGCCAGGCAGGATGTGATTAATGTCGGCCGTGGGTGTGACAGCCAGCCAGCCCTCAGCCTCATTGTCAGAGTGGCTCGAACGCAGCCCCCTTTCCTCTCCCCACCCCTGCTCGCAGCACCCACCCCTGCTATGTGTGGCATCCCCTCTCCTCCCTCCAACTGTACTGATCCACGGTGCCAGTCACTTAAAAATAGCATCCTACCCGAAACGTAGGCATGAGACGGAACTCCAGAAAAGGAGACAGCACCCCTCTTGTGCCTTGGAGCACACAGATTCTTGAGCAATCTGTCCCTGGCGCTGACAAGGAGGGCCTCTCCCCGGCACCTTCTGTTCCGCTGGGGAAGGGAAAGCCCCTGTTGTAGGTCCCCCCATCTAAAGCCGGCATCTCCGATCCACAGGGCTGGTGTGCTGGGCCACACGGCTGCCCAACCAAGGTCAGTGTCTCCCTGCCCAGGGGCTGGCCTGAGAACCATACCCTCCCCCTTCCTCACCCTCTCTGCTTCCCGCTGGGGGAACCCTGGCATGAGATGTGAGGGAGGGCGGGGAGGGAGGCTGGGGTACTTACCCCCCATCTTTCTCCCTACAAGGTCAGCACAGGCTGGCCACGACCTTGACAGAAAGTCTCAGGTCCCTCCACCTTCCACTCGGCCTCCATCCCTCAGGGCCCATTGACCCACTGAATTGCGTTTCCTGCAGGCTTTTTATTGTGCAGCATGGTGGGCAACAGTGAAAAAAACAGGAGCCAAAATGTCCAAAAATAGAGGTTAATTGAGTTAATTACAACAACGGCACTGAAGAATCCTTTGTGGCATTTAAGAAGGATCTTTTAGGCTGCTGTGTTTCTTTGAGTCTGAGAAGCCGTCATTTGTTATTTGTATTACCAGTGTCATCATAACCCCCATTTTAGGGGGGAAAAAATAAGAAATAGCTGGCACATTTCTTTTGACATTGGTTCTAAAACACATCCTTACTTTGAAACACTACAATATGAAAAAATATGCAATATGGTAAAATGTAATGATTTGGAGAATGTGTTCTCCATATATTTTTAAGTTTTAAAAAAGTGGGTTAAGATATATTATGCCTGGTATTAAGAAAAAACTAACATGTCTATACATACATAAACTATCTCATTCAACAATGAACAGATCCTATGAGATATACACACATACACACCCACAGGAAAAAAAACAAAAAACAGGAAGGACAGCTAACAAAAGGCCAGCAGCGTGGATCGCCGGGCCGTGGGGTTACGTGCACCTTTGGTTTTCTTCTTTGTATTTTTCTATTTCTGATTTTATAGGCAGACAACTAAAATAATAATCGCTACCACTGATTATCTCCTTTCTGCCTATCAGCGCTTAACCTGTGCTGAATACTTTGTAATGACGATCTCATTCAAGTCTCCAACACCCATGGGAGCAGGAATGGTGGTTACCAGCTGTTCCGCACACTGGGAGACGGAGGCTCGGGCAGCTCTAAAAAAATGGAGCGCGACCCAAACCCTGGTCATTCCGACTCCAGAACCGAGGCCCTTAACCATTATATTCTAGACACAAACTTCACCATAAGGGTTTGCAGCTTTTTGAGAATTTAACACAATGTTGCAAGAGGGCACCCAAGGAAAATATCACCCCTTTGCTGGCCAGGCAGGGACGCTGAGATGCTGACTATAGAGAGCCAGCCTGACAGCACGACCTAAACAAAGGCTCGGGGCTGCAGGTGAGGACCTCCAAGTCTCTCTGGTCCTGAAGAAGCAACGTGTCTTGTGAGCCAATAAGGAGCCCCTTGGATGCCAGCCGGGCTGACGTAGCTCAGGGCATCTCCAAGGCACTGTCAGCTGACGCAGAACAAAGGAAGTGGATGTCCCCATGGCGCCACACTACGATGCCTTGACAAGACCCCCTGCACCACGTTTTGTGGTTCATTCTAATTTTGCTGAAAGGAGCTCTTCCGCTTCCTCCGAGATAAACATTCCTAACATCATTTCTTCTGAGCCGGCCAGCCAAGAGAATAGCTGGGAGCTCTCCGAGCACGGGCAGAGCGCATTCATTTTCTGGAACTCGGCTGAGAATCTTTTCTCCAGGAGACCCCAAGAAGCCTTTGCAAATAAACAAAATGAAGCTGCTGGGGAAACTGGCGGCCAGGAAGCTAGAGCTGGTGTAGCCCTGGGGAGAAGGATGGAGTTAGCCCCCAACCCTGGGGTTGCTGGCGCTGGGCACTGCAGCTGGCAGGCGCTGGGCTCCTCTGGATGCCAGGCTCTACACATCCAGAACTGCAATCCTGCATGTCCACGAGGCTGCCCCATTGCACAGATGAGGAAGCTGAGGCTCAGGGAGATGAAGGGAGGGGTCACATGGCTCGAATCCAGCCTGAGCGTGGCCTTACAGTTTTCCCACTCTTAAAACTCAGGTCACAGACTCCTGAAGAATCTAGTGAAAGTTACAGACTCTCTGCTTTAAAAAAAAAAAAAAAAAGTAATCCTAAAGTGCCAAGATTGTAGGTGTGAGCCACCATGCCTGGCCCCAGTGAAAAAACATTTAGAGCTTCATTAATTAAGACGTGCCTGTCACCTTCCACCATAACTGCAGGGCCTCCCTAGCCATGTGGAACTCTCCGGCTCCAAGGAAGACCTAGATTAAATGCCACCTTTTCCATGAAGTCCTATTGGACTTTCTCAGGCTCGTTTTCCCTCTGGACTTCTAGAGCATCTTGTAGACAATGGCAATTATCAAGGTCTGGATATATACATTATATAACTGTTACGTAATTATTAATGTGGCACAGAACAACAAATATGGATCTTGCAGACAGAAAAAAAAATTGTGGTCATCCTCTTTATGAACTTTCTTGATGTCATAAAACATTTATCATCACTGTTTAATCTGAGTTTTTTTTTTTAATTTTTTGAGACAGAGTTTCGCTCTTTTCGTGCAGGTTGTAGTGCAATGGCACGATCTTGGCTCACTGCAACCTCTGCCTCCGGGTTCAAGCGATTCTCCTGCCTCAGTCTCCCGAGTAGCTGGGATTACAGGTGCACACCGCCATATCCGGCTAATTTTTGTATTTTTAGTAGAGACGTGGTTTCACCATGTTGGCCAGGCTGGTCCTGAACTCCTGACCTCGAGTGATCTGCCTGCCTTGACCTCCCAAAGTGCTGGGATTACAGGCATGAGTGACTACGCCCGGCCTGGTCTGGGTTTTTTGATAGCTCGTAGACATGAATTATTCAGGGCAGCAGTCCCCAAAGTGTTTAGATCATAGATCCTAATGGGCGAAACCTCTCCCGCAGGTGCCCACCATATACGTGTATTTTAAAACTTATGAATTATATATATGCATTGCTGTTCTCATATTTTATGTACAATCATAAAACTCCTATCAAAATGGAACTTTTTTTAGATGGAGTCTTGCTGTGTTGCCCAGGCTGGAGTACAGTGGCATGATCTTGGCTCACTGCAACCTGTACCTCCCAGGTTCAAAATTCTCCTGCCTCAGCCTCCCGAGTAGCTGGAATTACAGGCGCACACCACCACGCCTGGCCAATTTTTGTATTTTCAGTAGAGATGGGGTTTAACCATGTTGGCCAGGCTGGTCTTGAACTCCTGACCTCAGGTGATCCACCCGCCTTGGCATCCCAAAGTGCTGGGATTACAGGTGTGAGCCACCACGACCAGCCAAAATGGAAATTTCTAAATGCCAAGTAAAAGATTAAACAATATTCTTTTTAATGTCTTGCTAATTATGATGGTTTCCATTACATCTCAAGGCAAAATATGCATTTGGGGTGAGGATTATTGTCAACAGTGACAGATTTCCTAATCTGTACTTTGAATAGATTTCTGGATAATTAGGGTTTGTGTGACTGTCCTCTGCGGGGCTGACTGGCTGGCTGCCTTTGTTTGCACCTTGGGATGTGTCTGATGAAGAACTGAGGCCAGGAATAAGACAGCTGCTCTGATGTATTCTCACTCTTTACTCTGCTTTGCTTATTAGTGTTCCCTTCATTCCACAGTTCCTTTGTATGAATCTTTTTAAGGCATACACCGAATTTAGTCAGAACCAGACAAGATAGGTACCAGAAGTTACAGATCCACTCTACTAAGCCAATACTTCACCAACGTATGTTGCCATATTTTAAGATCTAACAACCAGGTATGGTGGCTCACGCCTGTAATCCTATAGCACTTTAGGAGGTCAAGGTGGGGAGACTGCTTGAGCCCAGGAGTTCAAGACCAGCCTGGGCAACATAGTGAGGTCCCATCTCCACAAAAAATATAAAAGTTAGCCAGGTGTGGTGGCATATGCCTCTGGTCCCAACTACTTGGGAGGCTGAGGCAGGAGGATTGTTTGAGCCCAGGATGCAGAGGTCGCAGTGAGCTGAGATTGTACCACTGCACTCCAGCCTGGATTGACAGACCCAGACCCTGTCTTGTTTAAAAAGAAAAAAAAAGGCCGGGCGCGGTGGCTCAAGCCTGTAATCCCAGCACTTTGGGAGGCCGAGACGGGCGGATCACGAGGTCAGGAGAT
>NW_012121376.1:2755190-2755571 GCF_000951035.1 Colobus angolensis palliatus
GGCAGATGGGACTTCACCATGAAACTCCCATTCATCCTGCAAAGTTCCTTTGGGTGACAGCTGAGAAGCCACCACTGCAGTGCCATCAAGCCTGAGGGGTGTCCCCGCCTGTGACCTCAGGTCCCCTTTCTGCCTCTTCAGTCCTCCATTCCTTGTTCCACCAATGCCCAATATTAAATTCTCTCTGCTAAACTAACCAGTGCATCTTCTGTTTTTCTGACCAGACTGTCATGGGTACAGAGGGCCAGCATCAGCTCGGAGTCAATACTTATAACGCCTGATTTCTTGCTTAATATTAAGCAATAATTTCCTTTCTTCTTCCTGGTCCTCAGTGGATCACCTCACACCCCAGGGGCATGATGACCGCTCTAGAACATAGCA
>NW_012121376.1:2755952-2774962 GCF_000951035.1 Colobus angolensis palliatus
AAAAAAAAAAAAGACAAAACTTAGCCGGGCATAGTGGCTGATATGGTTTGATTTTGTATCCCCACCCAAATCTTATCTTGAATTGTAATCCCATAATCCCCACGCCATGGGAGGGACCCAGTGGGAGGTAACTGAATCATGGGGGCAGTTTCCCCCATGCTGTTCTTGTGATAGTGAGTGAATTCTCACAAAATCTGATGGTTTGATAAGTGTCTGGCATTTAATCTAGGTCTTGGGTATTTCTTCACAGCAGACTGAGAGTCGACTAATATAGTAAATTGGTACTGGGAGTACGGTGCTGCTATAAGGATACTTGAAAGTGCAGAAGCAACTTTGGAACTGGGTAACTGGCAGAGGTTGGAACAGACGGCTCAGAAGAAGACAGGAAAATGTGGGAAAGTTTGGAACTTCCTAGAGACTTGGAGAGCTCAGAAGACAGGAGGATGTGGGAAAGTTTGGAACTTCCTAAAGACTTGGTGAATGGCTTTGACCAAAATGCTGACAGTGATGCAGATAATGAAGTCCAGGCTGAGGTGGTTTCAGACGGAGATGAGGAACTTGTTGGGAACTGGAGCAAAGGTGACTCTTGTTATGCTTTAGCAAAGAAACTGGCAGCATCTTGCCCCTGTCCTAGAGATCTATGGAACTTTGAACTTGAGAGAGATCATTTACGGTATCTGGTGGAAAAAATTTCTAAGCAGCAGGGCATTCAAGATGTGACTTCGATACTCTTAAAAGCATTCAGTTTTATGTATTCACAAAGGTATGATTTGGAATTGGAACTTGTGTTTCAAAGGGAAGTAGAGCATAAAAGTTCGGAAAATTTGTAGCCTGACAATGTGACAGAAAAGAAAAACTTATTTTCTGGGTTTTCTTGTTTGTTTGTTTTTTTGTTTTTTTGAGACAGAGTCTTGCTCTGTTGCCCAGGCTGGAATGCAGTGACATGATCTTGGTTCACTACTCCAACCTCCACCTCCCAGGTTCAAGTGATTCTCCTGCCTCAGCCTCCTGAGTAGCTAGGATTACAGGCACCTGCTACTGCACCTCGCTAATTTTTGTATTTTTGGTAGAGACAGGGACCATATTGATCGGGCTGGTCTCGAACTCCTGACCTCAGGTGACCCACCTGCCTCCCAAAGTGCTGGGATTACAGGCATGAGCCACTATGCCCAGCCAAAAAAGCCTGTTTTCTGAGAAGAAATTCAAGCCAGCTGCAGAAATTTGCATAAGTGACGAGAAGCCAAATGTTAATTGACAAGACAATGGGGAAAGTGTCTCCAGGGCATGTCAGAGACCTTCACAGCAGCCCCTCCCATCACAAGCCTGGAGGCCTAGGAGGAAAAAGTGATTTCGAGGGGCAGGCCCTAGGCCTTGCTGCTCTGTGCAGTCTTGGGGCTTGATGCCCTGCATCCCAGCTGTGGCTAAAAGGGGCCAACATACAGCTCAGGTCATTGCTTCAGAAGGTTCAAGCCCCAAACCTTGGTGGCTTACATGTGGTGTTGGGCCTGCAGGTGCACAGAAGTCAAGAATTGAGGTTTGGGAACCTCCACCTAGATTTCAGAGGATGTATAGAAACACCTGGATGTCCAGGCAAAATTTTGCTGCAGGGGTGGAGCTCTCATGGAGTACCTCTGCTAGGGCAGTGCAGATGTGGAATTGGAGCCCCCATATAGAGTCCCCACTGGGGCAGTGCCTAGTGGAGCTATGAGAAGAGAGCCACCATCCTCCAGGCGCCAGAATGGTAGATCCACCAACAGCTTGCATTGTGTACCTGTAAAAGCCACAGACACTCAATGCCAGCCCATGAAAGCAGCTGGGAGGGGCATGGGAGCCCACCGCTTGCATCAGTATGACCTGGATGTAAGACATGGAGTCAAAGGAGATCGTCTTGGAACTTTAAGGTTTAATGACTGCCCTACTGGATTTTGGACTTGCATGGGGCCTGTAACCCCTTTGTTTTGGCCAATTTCTTTCATTTGGAATGGGTGTATTTACCCAATGCTTGTACCCCTATTGTATCTAGGAAGTAACTAACTTGCTTTTGATTTCACAGGCTCACAGGTGAAAGAGATTTGCCTTGTCTCAGATGAGACTGTGGACTTGGACTTTCGGGTTCATGCTGGAATAGTTAAGACTTTGGGGGACTGTTGGAGGTGCATGATTGTGTTTTGAAGTGTGAGGATATGAGATTTGGGAGGGACCAGAGGTGAAATGATACGGTTTCGCTTTGTGTTCCTACCCAAATCTCATCTTGAATTGTAATCCCATAATCCCCACATGTTGTGGGAGGGACCCAGTGGGAAGTAATTGAATCATGGGGGCAGGGCAGTTTCCCCCAAGCTGTTCTCATGATACTAAGTTCAAGACCAGCCCAGGCAACATAGGGAGACCCCATCTCTACAAAAAATTAAAGAGTTAGCTAGGCATGTGGTACACATCTGTGGTCCCAGCTACTTGGAGACTGAGGCAAGAGGATCGCTTGAGCCCTAAGAGGTCAAGGCTGCAGTGAGCTGTGAACACACCACTGCACTTCAGCCTGGGTGACAGAGTGAAACCCTGTTTAAAAGAAGAAAAAAGAAAGAAAAGAAAAGGGGAAGACAAGAAGGTCAAAGGTAAAAGAAGGGGATGTGACTGTGGGAGCAGAGGCCAGAGTGATGTGCTTTGGAGACAGAGAAGGAGCCATGAGCCAAGGACTGTAGGCAACTTCTAGAAACTGGAAAAGACAAGGAAATGGATTCCCCTCTGAACCTCCAGAAAGAACCAGCCCTAGCTGGGTACGGGGGCTCACACCTGTAATCCCAGCACTTTGGGAGGCTGAGGTGGGCAGATCACAAGGTCAGGAGATCGAGACCATCCTGGCTAACACGGTGAAACCCATCTCTACTAAAAATACAAAAAATTAGCTGGGCGTGGTGGCGGGCGCCTGTAGTCCAAGCTACTTGGGAGGCTGAGGCAGGAGAATCGTTTGAACCTGGGAGGCAGAGCTTACAGTGAGCTGAGATCGTACCACTGCACTCCAGCCTGGGTGACCGAGTGAGACTTGGTCTCAAGAAAAAAAAAGAACCAGCCCTGATGACACCTTGGTTTTAAACTCATGGAACTCATTTTGAACTTCTGGCCTCCAGAACTATAAGAGAATAAATTTGTGTTGTTTTAAGCAACTAAGTGTGTGGTAATTACAGTTACAGGAACTTACACCCCTACCCAGCAGGCAGCAGCAACAGGAACTTACACCCCTACCCAGAAGGCAGCATAAATCCCTTAAATTTTTCTTTCCCAGTTCCCTGGACAGAGCAAGGAAGCTCACAAGACTTTGAAGCCTGTCCTCATGGAAAATATCAACCCCTGCTTCAGTGTATGCTAAGATAACAGCTGACTACTAAGATACCAGCTGACTACTATTCATTAGAGTCCAACCCAGGCCACACCCCAAGGGCTATAAGAAATTGGCAATGAAGTTTGTAAGACTCAATGGTTTCGGCCAGGCGCAGTGGCTCACACCTAAAATCCCAGCACTTTGGGAGGCCGAGGCGGGTGGATCATTTAAGGTCAGGCGTCTAAGGCCAGCCCGACCAACATGGTGAAACCCCTTCTCTACCAAAATACAAAATTTAGCTGGGCATGGTGGTGTGCGCCTGTAGTCCCAGTTACTCGGGAGGCTGAGACAGGAGAATCACTTGAACCTGGGAGGCAGAGGTTGCAGTGAGTCAAGATTGCACCACTGCACTCCAGCCTGGGCAACAAAGTGAGACTCCATCTCAAAACAAACAAACAAACAACTCAGTGGTTTCGCTTAGGAGCCTTGACTTCCTCCCAGTTTTACTGGCCCAAGTCCAGTGATAATGGTATCAGTGTCCACCACTCTTGGGTGCCTACAAAGTGCTGGAACCTCAATATTCATGGTTCTCAAGCCGCACAGCAATGCTGCAAGGCATTACCCATTACACAGCGAGAAAACCAAGGCACAGAGGGAGTAAGGTACACCCAAGCCCACAGACAGGAAGTACAGAAACCAGGTTTCCAAAGCGCTGGCCTTTTCCAACGCTCTCACTTATTAACAGCTGCTAACCATTACTAAGCCGACTGGGTGAGGAGCATTCCAGTGCAGTCTGCTCCGGGCCAAGTCAGGGTGGAGGCTAGTGTTCACGTGAGTAATAATCACGGCGCTGGAGCTGAGGATTGACAATGTTGTGGACAACGTGCCTATTCCACAGGTGTCCTCTGTGAGGGCCAGCCGTGGGTTCGACAGCAGGAACCACGGACAGACAGCCTCTCCAGCCTCCTCCTGGTCACACTTCCCCAGAGATGCTAATGAGTGACACAGACTCAATAACTTCCTTCCCTCCTCCTAGCACTGCTGCTGGTTCTCAGAGAAATAGCCACGGGGTGAACGGGAAGGAAGAAAGCGTGTCCACGGGCTGTGGAATCCATTGCCAGTGGGGCGGGGATTCATCTGGCAGACCTGGCCTGCAGACAACAGTGTTGGAACGGGCCCATGCAATGATCCGGGACTGTGAGTGTACCTGCCCAGCTGAAAAATGAGTGATTGCTGAACACCTACATGATTGAAAATGGGCTGTAATGGAGGAGGATGACCATGAAGAGCGCGGGAGCAGAAGAGCAGCAGCAGCCCGGGAAGACGTCAGCCCTGGCCCACCACCATGTGGAAAGCAGCCGGGGTCTAGGGGAGATCTGGGGTCAGACAGATCCGGGTTGCAAACTTGGCACTATAGCTTACCAGGTGTGACCTCGCACAAGTTACATAACTTCTCTGAGCCGTGCTAGCCTCATTTACAGATGGAACTCTGATTGCGTTCTGGCACTCATACTCTGCACGGCCATGGCCTTCAGGGGAGCCTGGCTCCAGCCCCAGAAGGCATAGTCTAACTGCTCAAGGGTGGCCATGGTGACTCTATTCTCCTGGGTGGTTTAACCACGGCCAAGTGAGACAATCCAGCCAATGAGAGTCTGCAGAGGGACTTCGGGGAAAGGTATTTGTTTTTTTTTTTTTTTTTGCCTTTATACTCTTTCTTCTGCTACTGGGTACTGGCTGGAATGGCTGCAGCCACTTGAGTGTATGAGGACAGCCAGGCTGAGGCTAAGGCTGACATGCTAGGAGGGCAGAATGTATAGACGGAAAGAGCTTGGGTCCTCAGTGGTGTCCTTGAGTCAGAGTCAACCAACTCTGAAGAGCCTCAGACCTCAGGACTTCTTGACAATGACTTAGGCCCTTTGAGTTGTATTTTCTGATGCGTGCAGCCCAAAGCACCCTCCCTGGTGCAGAGCTGTGTTGAGGATTAAATGTGTACAAAGCCTGCTGTGTTGAGGATTAAATGTGTAAAAAGCCTAACATGATGCCAGGCACACAGTAGCTTCTGTTGTTGAGGAGGTGATGACTCGAGGAACCTCACAGCAAAGCAACATGACGCTGGGCTTCATTCACTGGCGGACGCGTCAGCCTCGCCAGCTGGGGGCGTACATTCCTCAGGAGGACACAGTGCCTCGAGCCTCTTTCCTATGCCCCAGTGTCTGCCTCAATAAATGCTCTGATACTGACCCCATGGAAAACCACGAAGTTTGCCTTCTGTATCCATTAACCATGGCTACAAACATACTGAATAAGAAATCATTGACAAACAATACTCCTTAATTCTCACACATCTGCAGGTAGGGGAGGCTGAGGGTCAGCTGATCTAGACTGGGTTCCGCTGGGCAGCTCTGGACTTACCCATCTCGGGGTCCACTAAGGCCTGCTGATCTGGGCTGAGTTCAGCTAGGATGGCTCTGATCCCCCTGTTTCTCATGTTCCTCATGGCACCACAGGGCTAACTTGGGCATGTTTCTCTCTGGGTGACAGCAGAGGCGTAAGAGAGCAAGTCCAATCACAAAGACTTCGGTCAGATCCTGCCCACTATCCTTCCTCATCTCCTTTGTAGCTATTGGGTGGCCATTGGCACGGTGTTGACAAATGAGATTGCAGCAGAAATCTATTAGAGGGTTTCTCAGGGGAAAAAAGAAGCGTTCGCTTTTCCTCATCTGCTGGTTTCATCCCTTACTCCCTTTTTCTTGCGTTGAATGCAAGATGCGATGCTTGGAGCTATGGCAGTCATATTGCTACCATGAGGAAAAGCCAAGAGAATTGTGGCTGCTATGCCAACATAACTGAGTAAGCCAAGAGAATTGTGGCTGCTATGCCAACATAACTGAGTATTATTGCTGGAGCAGTGTCAGCAACTGCCCATCTCTGGAATTCTTATTCTGTGAGAAAATAAGCCTCCATATGTTTATGTCACTGTTAATTGCAACCAAAGGCATTTGTCACTAAAACCCAGAAGCAACTAAACAGGTTAGTGCAGGTTCTATACTAAGTGGATCGTTGGAATAAATGAGAAAGTAATATATTGTGTTTCAATTCCAAGTTCCATCAGTCATTCATTCAACAAATGTATATACTAGTCACTGTGAGCTAACAGACCCAGCCCCTGCCCTCCGGGGCCGTCTAGGTAGCAGGTTACATGGGTGAAGTCTTATCTAACGACAGAAGCTTGGATGGATAGTGAATAGAACATGTTACTGAAAAATGTTCTCATAACTATAACAGAAAAATTTGGCCAAGCACATAATTGATCCAGAATCTGAAGATGTTGTGAATCAGATCAGTTATTTTCTGCACCAGCAACTAGTTCCCAAATATAGGTTACTAAGTGGATTTGCCAGTTGATCCCTGGAAGTCCCTCTGACGTGCTGAACTTTACTTTCCTCATTTGCTAATTAAAGAGTTAATCTGGATGACCGCTGAGTTCTCTTCCAGTTCAAGTCTTTCCCTTCCTGAGATGAATACCATGTTATAAGAAAATATTAACAATATTTTGAGAAAATTCCACTTTACAAGCATTTGGGTAAAACCATAGTGATACATGACAAGCCATAATTGATAGATGAGAGAGTCCACTCTTTTGAGAAATTAACATAGTACTGTAATCTTTACAGAAGAAAATGTTTCTGTTTGGGAGAAGCATTGTAAAAATTTATGTAAGAAGCCAGAACAGGCTGGGCACAGTGGCTCACGCCTGTAATCCCAGCACTTTGGGAGGCCGAGGCAGGCGGATCACCTGAGGTCAGGAGTTCAAGACCAACATGGCCAACATGGCAAAATCCCATCTCTACTAAAAATACAAAAATTAGCTGGGCATGGTGGCAGCCACCTGTAATCCCAGCTACTCAGCAGGCTGAGGCAGAATTGCTTGAACCCGGGAGGCAGAGGTTGCAGTGAGCCAAGATCGCACCATTATACTCCAGCCTGGGTGACAGAGCGAGACTCCATCTCAAAATAATAATAATAATAATAATGCCAGGTGTGGTGGCTCACACCTGTAATCTCAGCATTTTGGGAGGCTGAGGCAGGTGGATCACTTGAGGTCAGGAGTTCAAGACCAGCCTGGCCTACATGGTGAAACCCCGTCTCTACTAAACATACAAATATTAGCTGGGTGTGGTGGCAGGTGCCTGTAATCCCAGCTACTGGGGAGGCTGAGGCAGGAGAATCACTTGAACCCAGGAGGTGGAGGTTGCAGTGAGCCGAGATCGTGCCATTGCACTCCAGCCGGAGGAACAAGGGCAAAACTCTGTCTCAAAAAAAAAAAAAGGAGGCAGAATGACCACCACCAGCAAACATTTAATAAGCACAAACTGCATACATGGTACCCATCCAGAGCTGGAAATCCAAAGTGACAAACTTAATCAGCCTCAGCCCTGACTCCTGCTCTCAAGAAGCTGAGAATTTAATTAAGCCTCTGGTCTATGTGTATTGGCATGGCCTGCTTCCACAGGAACACACGGGTAGGCTTTACTATGTCTTACACCAGTGGTCGTTCTGATGGTTCTGTAACAGCCTCCTAGTGAAGAGTCACCTCTGGGTAAGAGAAAAGAAGCAGGCGTGCCAAGACTCAAATATGTGCAAGGAATCATAGGTACGACACGTGGACCAGCAGGTTAAAAAAGTGTTAGCCCCCAAACCACTCTCACACAAAGTCTTAAGCTGAAGCCAGATTTCAGATATGTATTATTATATAGTAATACATGTTAATATATATTAATATGCACTTTGTACATATTAATATCAATAGGAACACAGGACCTACATATGCACGCACATATGCTTATTGGAGCTGCTGTTGCTCAAATGCAAGGGCAAAGTCCTCTGCTTCCTCAGGAACCCCCTAAAGTGATTAGGATCACACAGCAGAGAAGGCACAGGCTTCATTAGTAAGCAGACCTGGACCTGTCCTTCTTGGCTGTCTACACTGGGCAAGTGGCTTCTCTAAACCTCAGTTTCTTCATCTGTAAAAGGGGAAGAATGTTATACTTGCAAGACTGTTGTGAGGGCCAAGTGAAATGAGGACGTGAAACCCCAGCCACCAGCAGGTCTCAACAGGCGTCAGCATCCGGGACACCAGCCACAGCTGTGTGGCTTCAGGAACCTGGTTCATGTGACCCTCCTTGCCAGAGTCGCCATTCAGACCCAGCCTTGACCCACAGCTGCTCTGGAGGGGACGGAGCAGTGGGATTTAGGACCGGGAGACCTTGGTTCAAGTCCTAGCCCTGCTGGTATCTGCTAGCCTCCCCCAGGGCCTGATTCCCCCTCGGCCAGGTGAGGATAATGATCTATTGATTTCAAAGCATGTCACCAGGGCTAAATGAGGCATGAAAGTGCTTTGTCCTCTGGCACTTCTCCTCTTCCTGTTTTTGGTGCCAAAACCCTTAGTCTGGCCAAGCTTGGTGAGAGGCACTGTGAGGCTGCTAGCCTGAGCCCTAGCTCTGTCCCTGGCTGGCGGGCTGTCCTTTGCCAGTGACCACTCTGCCCCAGTTCTTTCATCTGCAAACGATAATAGCCAGCACCAGCTGGCACATACCACACATAAACACATACACCACACGCACATACACAACACATGCCACACATATATACATACCACAGAGCACACAGAACACACACATCACACACACCACACGCCACATACACACCACACATACACATATACACACCACATAGCACACACAACACTCACATTTCACCATACCATATGCCACACATACAACACACATACCTCACACATACATTAACACATACATCACACACATGCACAGCACATGCCACACATGTCACACATACACATATACACACCACATAACACACACAACACGTTTCACACACACCACATGCCACATACATACCACACACATACTACACATACACATACACACACTACACACAACGCACATTTCACACATACCACATCCCACACACACCACACACAACACACATACCATACATAAACACATATGCCACACACATAGCACACATACACATATACACACCACATAGCATATACAATACACTTACATTTCACACACACCACATGCCACATACATACCACACACATACCACACATACACATATACATACCACATAGCACACACATTCACACATTTCACACATACCACATGTCACACACATGCCACACCGATAACACACATACCACACATAAACACATACACCACACACATAAACACAGCACGACACACACAACACACATTTCACACAGCACACGCTACATACACACCACACACCACACATACCCACACACATAAACACATACACCACACACATACACAGCACATCTCACACACACCACACATACACACCACATAACATACATGCCACACACACCATACACAACACACACCTACACACACATACACAGCATATGTCATACACACACATACCACACATGCCACTTTCATAAACATATATACAATACACACCTACACACATCATGCACACGCACATCTACACACATACATACACGTCACATACCACCTATACACAAACACACATACACACCACATACCACACACACATATACACACCACATATCATACATATACCCCAACACACATACACACACACGCCACACACAGTGATATCACACATATACATACCACATAGCACATGCACACACACACCATGCATAAATCACACACCACACACAGATATCACACACATATACACACATCACACATGCATACATACACCACATACAAATACATACATATCACATACATACACACACCTACACATATACACACCACATACCACACATATCACACATGCCACATACATACATGCCAACGTACCACATGCATATGCACACATGCAGACCACATACCACACATGTGCCCCTACACACACATGCACACACACACACAGGTAAGGGGTGTTCATTTGGCGTCAGGAGCTTGCTCACAGCTCCAGTGTGATGGGACACTTCCCACCTGGGAACTAGCTGCGTTTATGTCATTTACGTGATGGAGCCTTTCTTGGGATCCCCACCGACCTCAAAACACCAGGGTGGCCGGGCGTGGTGGCTCACGCCTGTCATCTCAGCACTTTGGGAGGCCGAGGTGGGCAAATCACAAGGTCGGGAGATCGAGGCCATCCTAGCTAATGCGGTGAAACCCTGTCTCTACTGAAAATACAAAAAATTAGCCAGGTGTGGTGGCGGGCGCCTGTAGTCCCAGCTACTCAGGAGGCTGAGGCAGGAGAATGGCGTGGACTCGGGAGGTGGAGCTTGCAGTGAGCTGAGATTGCGCCACTGCACTCCAGCCTGGGTGACGGAGCGAGACTTCGTCTCAAAACAAAACAAAAACCACCACCAGGGTGAAGACCTTCTCCAAGCGATGCCAGCCACTGTTTCCTGAGCGCCTGCCTGCAAGGCGTTTGCTAAGCACCATCTCAACGAATTCTCCCAGCCATGTTGTGAAGTAGATATTTTTATATCCATTTCACAGAGGAAGTGCTGGGAGCACTGAGGAGGTGAATTGCAAGCTTGGGGAGGGGAATTTGGACACAGACACGCCAGGGAGACAGTCACGTGAAGACAGAGGCAGAGACTGGAGTGATGAGTCCACAAGCGGAGGACCCCCACGGTTGGCTAGCAGCCCTTGGAGGCTGGGAGAGAGACCCTCAGAGCCTCAGAAGGAACCAACTCTGCCAACACCTTGATTTCTGGCCTCCGCCTCCAGAACTCTAAGAGGATTAATTTCTGTTGTTTTAAGCCATCCAGTTCATGATCATTTGTTTACAGTCGCCCTAGGAAACTGTGTTTTAAAAAAAAGAAAAAGCAAAAAAGGGCCCAACGCAGCAGCTCACATGTGTTCCCAGCACTTTGGGAGGCTGAAGCAGGAGGATTGTTTGAGCCCAGGAGTTGGACACCAGCCTGGGCAACAAAGCAAGACCCTGTCTCTACAAAAAATGTTAAAACTTAGCTAAGTGTGGTGGCACACACCTGTGGTCCCAGCTACTAGGCAGGATGAGGTGGGAGCATCTCTTGAGCCCAGGAATTCCAGGCTGCAGTGAGCTATGATCACACCACTGCACGTCATCCTGGGTCACAGAGCAAGACCCTGTCTCTTAACCAAACAAACAAAAAGCAGTTTTAATCTCTGACTGGCCACAAGCCTCACCACCCCCTATTTTATTATATCATCCAGTGTGACTCATTTACTTTTTGCCTGGCCCTCAAAGGCATTTATTTATTTAGTTAGTTAGTTGGTTGGTTGGTTTTTGTTGTTGTTATTTTTGTTTTGTTTTGTTTTGTTGAGACCAAGTCTTGCTCTCTCACCCAGGCTGGAGACGAAGTCTTGCTCTGTCACCCACGCTAGGGTGTAGTGGCATGATCTCAGCTCACTGCAACCTCCGCTTCCCAGGTGCAAGCGATTCTCCTGCCCCAAACTTCCAAGTAGCTGGAATTACAGGTGCCCGCCACCACACCAAACTCGTTTTTGTATTTTTATTCCGGACGGGGTTTCACAATGTTGGCCAGGTTGGTCTTGAACTCCTGGCTCAAGTGATCTGCCCACCTTGGCCTCCCAAAGTACTGGGATTACAGGCATGCACTGCCGCACTTGGCCAATAAAAACTCTTAAAAATGAAGAGAAACATACAGCAAAAACCTGATAGAAAAAAGGGCAAAAACAGGCATCTTATTGAACAAGATATAAAAAATGGCATCCCCACCTAGTTCTCCGACCCTTCCAGAGACTTTGAGATGTCGTTGTAATTTAATAAATCTGTTTTAGCTCAAGCTAGACATCATAGATTCTGCTGCTTCTAATTTATTTGGTGGGCACAGGCTATTTACAGAAATCAATCCACCTTGAATCATGAAGGTTTTCCAGCCTGCAGTACGTCCAAATGTTACTGACACCAGATCCTGAAACAGCTTTAAAAGAGGAATTCACAGACGTATTTTCAAGCAATTACAGTTTTATCCCAATGAGAATACTGCCTTCTAGAGTGACGACTTCGAAGGAGAGAGAGTTTTGGGTTTGGGTGAGCCCTGGTATGTTTGTTCAAAAACAGAGCTTTTAGAGTCACACCTCATCACCCAAACAATACGTTATATGCCTTTGGAATGTTTTTTTTACCCACACTTGAGTCTGGGAGTGTCTCATGTCTTGAGACTTCACTTCAAACAAAACAGCGATGGTAACGTGAAGATGATTCAGATGGCATTGGGAAGTTCTCCAGTTCTTCCATCTTCTCGATACTTCTCTGAACCCCACACAGGATCTGGAGGCGGCAGATCGGGTTTCAGCCTCTTGAAAAGTCCAGGGTAAGCAGGACTGCCTTTGGAAACCCTCTCAGCAGAGAAACAACCTGAATGCCCAACAAGAGGGGATTTTTTGAATAAGTCATGCGACATCCAAACAAAGATTTGTGCTGCCCTTAAGAGCCATGATTTAGAATAGAGTCATGGATATGAAAAGACATTTGGGATGTATTGTTAAGTGAAAAAAATAGATTGCAAAATGTGGAGTGCCATCCTATTTTTTTGTGAAAGTATGTGTGCATAAATATATTTGAATACAAAAGTGTCTGGAAGAGTATCTTTTAGAGTTGGTTATGACTGGGAAGTGAGATGATTTGTGGCTTTTTATGTTGTTTTTTAGCGAGGTATAAGCTGTTCGTAAGGAACACGTATTGTGTCATAATCAGACAAAACAACAGTCATTTACATGTTTTTTAAAATCCACTATTTGCTTGAAAATACTCCAGAAAGAACATGTGTGTATGTCGGGGGTGGGGTGAGAGAAATGGATGAAATAAGAGTGGCAAAATGTCATCTTTGGTGAAGCTGGCCAAAGGGGACTATGAGAAATCACCATATGATTCTTTTGACTTTTGAGTATGTTTGCACATTTGCACAAGAAAAGGTGAAAACAAACAAGTAAAACCAAGGTCAGCAGTGAGTTCATCCTTGCCTTTCAGAGGATATCACAATTGCAGTGCAAGAAACACAGAAATATGAAAAACAAATACACAACAGAAATAAGGCTGCAAAACTTAACGCTAAGAACTCACAAGCTATCAGCTCTGCTACCTCAGGCCAATAACAGCCTTATGAAGCCTCAGTTCCTCCAGCTGTAAAACGGGAGGAAACCCTTGTTGCGTGGCAGGCATGTGGTTCAGACTGAAAACTCTAATGACTACTGTGGTTGCTGTTGTTCAATCCATAGGCCCTGGAAGTCTGGAAGCAAGAACTCCACACCCCAACAGTGGTTTCAAACTTTGCTGTGCACTGAGATGACCAGGGTTACTAGTAAAAATGCAGATTCCTGGCCGGGCACAGTGGCTCACACCTGTAATCCCAGCACTTTGGGAGGCCAAGGCCAGTGTATGGCTTGAGGTCAGGAGTTCGAGACCTGCCTGGCCAACATGATGAAACCCCATCTTTACTAAAAATATAGAAAATTAGCCAGGTGTGGTGGTGTGTGCCTGTAACACCAGCGACTCAGGAGACCCAGGCAGGAGAACAGCTTGAACCCAGGAGATGGAGGTTTCAGTGAGCTGAGATTGTGCCACTGCATTCCAGCCTGGGTGAGAGTGAGACTCTGTCTCAAAAAAAAAAAGAAAAAAAAAACTGCAGATTGCAAGGTCCTACCCTAGGGACCCTGACTCCATACTTGGGGCCAGGCCTAGGACCATCCACTTTATTTTATTTATTTATTTATTTTTGAGACGGAGTCTCGCTGTCTCCCAGGCTGGAGCGCAGTGGTGCCATCTCGGCTCACTGCAAGCTCCGCCTCCCGGGTTCACGCCATTCTCCTGCCTCAGCCTCCCAAGTAGCTGGGACTACAGGCGCCCGCCACCTCGCCCGGCTAGTTTTTTGTATTTTTAGTAGAGATGGGGTTTCACCGTGTTAGCCAGGATGGTCTCGATCTCCTGACCTTGTGATCCGCCCGTCTCGGCCTCCCAAAGTGCTGGGATTACAGGCTTGAGCCACTGCGCCCGGCCAGACCATCCACTTTAAATAAGACCCCAGGTCATTCCCACTGGGGAAATACTGCATCTAGCCCCACACCAAAGACACCCGGCTAAGCAGGTCTGCCATGGATAAAAACGCCTCGCTGTGCAGAAACCGGGGCTGCATGTTGTTCGGGGCTGATTGCCCATTTATGACTCTAGGTGAACTTTGTCTGCAGTCATGGCTGGAAAAGCTGGCAAGCAACAGACACCTTTGCAAAAATAGCAAAAAAACAATATGTCACATTTGTGGCTTCCTCCTGGGAGGGGCAGAGTCTACGGGCAATTGACTTAGGGCAGAATCCAATTCCAGCATGAACTAATTGTGTGGTCCGGGGGATGCCCTTGACCATTCAGTATCTGTATGATGGGAATTTTGATAGCAGTATCAGAAACAGCCCCACGAGGTTTTGGCAACAACACGAGGCTGTCAGGAACCGAGGCCTGGAGCCAGCACCCTATCAGGAAGTTTAGGGATTCACTGGATTTATGGCCTTCATGCTCAGGGTGCTGGGTCCCTAACCTCCTCAATCACAGGAAAGCAGGACTCAGGCCAAGGGAAGGAAGTGCACGTCGCAGCTGGAGATCGCACACACCCTGGCAGCACCCCAGGGAGAGACAATTCCCTGCCGCGCCAGGCTTCTCCGTGCACTTCCAGCCCCCATCACTTAAGGAGCCTCTGTCCCAGTCTGAGTCTTCTTTTGAGCCCTCTGTTTGTGTTGTCCTGCCCCTGGCCTGGCCTCCAGATCCCTCCTCTTGTGGGGTCCTAGGTCTGAAGGAAAAGCAAGATGGTGGCAGTCTGGGGGAAGAGCATGTGCTTGGGATCCTCGTGGCCCATTTCCGGGCTTGGCCTGGTCACCTGCTGTAGTCGGTGTCACTAATTCAGACCTAAGCAGTAACCCCAGGTGTGTCACGTCCTCCTTGTAAATTGTTTGTTTGGCGAATTTGTGGTGAACTCCAAGTCTCTCTCTCGCTCTCAAAATTAATACTATTGGAGTCATTTGTGCTTGATTGCAGCCCTGTGGAAGGGACAGCCCCCACTTCTCCCCGCGCCTCTTTGTGGTTATTTGTAGGGCAGTCACAGGAAACCAATACAATGGCATTTCCCCTACACATGAGTGTGGCTCTCAGCGCAATTCAGTTCGCAACTAATATTCCATCCCTGCCCTATAAGACCAGCCCTCAGGAAGGGCTCGGGGACCTCAGAGGCAAATGACATCCAGCCCTTCAACCCCGCACAACCACAGACCTCATACACCCAGTGATAACCAATTTGGCTGAATAGTACCCTAGACTGTGGGCTCCCCCCGGTGCTGGGCCCCCTCACAAGGAGGCAGGGCCCATTCTCCCCACTTAGCCTGAGCCCGAGTCCTCTCCCAACCTCCTCCCAGCAATCTCAGCCGCTCCAGCAAGGCATGGGGCTGGTGTCCTTCAGCTGCCTGCCTCTCCAGAGGAGGAGAGGTGGCAGATGTCGAGGCAGAGGTGGAGAAAAGCTCCTGGCACGCTTGCAGCCGGGGTCACCTTGTGCACGGGCAGAGTCAGGGAAGGGGGAGACACTAGGTGCCCAGTGTGGAAAACCAGAATCTCGGGGCCAGGACCCAGAGAATGCTGGAGGGCCTGGGAGGTCAGCGTCTGCCCTCTCCCCATGAGGGAGGCCCCCTCCCTCAGGCAGCCTGCCTGCTTCAGAGTGGGGAGTCCAGGTTGTCAGTTCTGTATGGTTGATAGACCTGGTCTCATTTGCCTCTGAGGCCCCCAAGGCCTTCCTGAGGTCTGGTCCTGTAGGGCAGGGATTTCATATTTGCTGTGAACTGGATTGAGTTGAGCCACACCGATATTTGGGGGGAAATTACATTGTTTCAGTTTCCCTGGCTGCCCTACAAATAACCACAACATGTGTGAGTGCAGGAGGGGTGGGGGTGGGGGATGGGGTGAGAACAATAGCAACTCACCCTCTCATAGTTCTGGAGGCCAGGAGTCCAAAGTTAAGGTGTGGGCAGGGCCCCCTGTTCCCTCTGGAGGCTCTAGGGGAGGGTCCTTCCTGTCTCCTGCAGCTTCTGGCAGGCCCAGGCACTCCTCAACTCCAATCTCTGCCATGCTTGCACATAGTCTCCTTTCCCCTGAAGTCTCTGTGTGTTCTTTTCTGTAGCTTACAAGGACAGTCTCATTGCATGTAGGGCCCACCCTAATTCAGTATGATTTTATCTTGACTCTTACCTTAATTATATCCGCAAAGACCCTTTTTCCAAATAACGTCACATTCTGAGATTTGGGGTGGAGATGTACTTTGAGGGGACATGATTCAACCTTCTAAGCCATTAAATCACAAAGAGCACACAAGAAGGACCAAAAAGGCAGTGGGAAGTGGGGAGGACCTTGATCCAAGGACTTCCACAGCTCAGGCCTCCCTTGTTCCAGCCAGCAAGGGCTTTCCATGAACACCTTTGACTTCCACTGCTAGCCAGGATGATGGGTTCCTGGCTCCCTTCTACAGATGAGGAAACTGAGGCTCAGAGGCCTTTGAATGCACAGCCAGGTTCACACAGTCAGCCAGAGCTGGGACTGGAGCTCACTCGATACCAAAGCCTGGGGGTTTCACAGTCAGCTCAAGCTGGATTGAATAAGCCCCACCTCCACCCCCAGCACTGATAAGGTTCCAAGATCTTTCTCCCAGGAGCTTGCTTTATCAATAAGAAATGAAGGTATTGAACTATCTTTTCTTTTTCTTTTTCTTTTTTTTCTGAGACAGAGTCTTACCCTGTCACCCAGGCTGGAGTGTAGTGGTGGGATCACTACTCACTGCAACCTCCTTCTCCTGGGCTCAGGCAATTCTTCCACTGCAGTCTCCCAAGTAACTGGGACTCCAGGCACATGCCACCACACCCGGTTAATTTTTGTATTTTTTATAGAGATGGGGTTTCGCCATGTTGCCCAGGCTGGTCTCAAACTCCTGGGCTCAAGGGATTTAGCCTCTTTGGCATCCCAAAGTACTGGGATTACAGATGTGAGCCTCTGAGCCCAGTCAAACTGTCTTGATGTTCATGTTCTTTCACTATTTCAGATTACGGATTTTGGAATGTGGCCAGTTCCCTGGAATCACATTAAGAAGTGAGGTCCAGGAGAACAAGGATTAATTTAATTATTAATAGAAATCAGCCTAGACCTGGGAAATAAGATGAGGAGACCCAACTGTCCCCAGCCTTGCCCTTGTCCCCATGTGGGAAGCCATCCTGACTCCATTTAGATCTTTGCTTCTTCCTACACTGACCAAGAACACTGGGGTGGCTCCAGGGAAATGTGTCCAAGGTGTGGAGGAGGCTGGGGGAGTGGAGAGCAAATTTTTTTGTTCCCAACCGTGCCTCTCTGCAATGTCTGCTCATCTTTGAAGACCTGACTGGAGAATGTAGGGTTTGTTTGTTTTGGAGAGACTGGGGGTTGGGGGAGGGGGGTCTCATTATGTTGCCCAGGTTGGCCTTGAACTCTTGGCCTCAAGCGATCCTCCTGCCTCGGTCTACCCAGCAGCTGGGACCACAGGTGTGCCAGATTCGGCTGAAGTGTTTTGTTAAGAAGTTTTCAGCACCTTGGACCATATCCTGAAAAAGTTCATTCATTGATTCAACCAATCTCTATTGTGCACTGCCCAGAACCAGAGTGTGAGCTCCACGGGGTAGGGAGGGCGCCAGCTCTGCTCTCAGCTGCCCCTGGGCGCTTGGGACCTGGAACCCATGAATGAACAGACCCCGTTCTAGATCCACAGACATTCAAAGCAGCGCTCTCGGGGAAGGGCAGGGGAGGAATGAGCGTCCAGCCCCCACGGCTCTCCTTCTTTGACTGAGAGTGGTGGGATTTAAAGGTGGTTGGGTGCACCGGCCCTTCCCCCACCTGCAATCCGGTGCCAATGCAAGTGCCAGGGGAGGGTGGCGTTTCTGTTTACTTCCAGCCAGGTCAGCTCCCTTGCCCCCGCCCCTGTGTTTGCATTTTCTCGGTTTGGCGAGCTGGGGAAGTAGCCGCGCAAAGAAGGCGGATTTAAAGGCTCCATTCGGACGAGGCTTTTGGAGAAAGCTTGCATCTCCCACCACACCCCCAGGGCAAGTCAGCCGCCCCAAAAGTGCCGGTGCCGGCCCTCTGTGAGCTCATCACTTTCGCACAAGCCCTCGGGGGCGGTTATTATTACCCTCATTTTCCCGGGGAGCCGCCTGGGGCTCAGAGAGGCCAAGTGACTCGTCCAAGGTCACACAGCTTAGCAGTGGCCGACCCGGGATTGGAACCCGGGGGTCCGGACCCCGTGGCGGCCATTTCTCGAAGATACCCACTACCTCCCTCTGACACCGCTCAGGAATAAAGCAGGAAGGCCGAACGTCCCGTTTTCGCCCAAAAACAATGCTCCACGCAAATTTGCGGGAACAAAAGCAACCAGAAATCCAGCCCGGGTTTTCCGCCTCTCCGATCTCCGCGGACCAATCGCGTCCTGACGGCCGCCGAGGGACGGGAGGCGGTGGCTCCAACATGATCGACAAACCCCGGGGAGGCGTGGCCGCGGCACGGGCGAATGGGATTGGGGTCCAGGCACAATCACGGGCCGAGAACGGGCCGTCTGAGCCAATCAGCGGGGGGAGGCGGGCCCGGCCTGCCCGGGCTGTCGCGA
>NW_012121376.1:2775717-2779338 GCF_000951035.1 Colobus angolensis palliatus
GCGGCGCGGGCGGCAGCATGGTGGAGAAGCGCTGCCCGCTGCAGAGGGACGGCGTGTACCGCTGGTTCTCGGAGCTGCCGTCGCCGCAGCGCGTGGAGTTCCTGTGCGGCCTGCTGGACCTGTGCATCCCGCTCGAGCTGCGCTTCCTCGGCTCGTGTCTGGAGGACCTGGCCCGCAAGGACTACCACTCGCTGCGCGACTCGGAGATCAAGGCCAACAACCCGGCCGACCTAGGCAGCCTCACCAACCTGACGGACGAGGTGGTGCGCAGCAAGCTGCTGGTGTCGCTGGCGCTGCTGGGCTCGGAGCAGCGCGAGGCGGCGGGCGTGCTCTACCGCACGCTCACGCACATCGACTCCATCATCCACAACTACGGGCTGCAGCTCAACGAGGGCCGCACGGGCGATGAGTTCCTGCTGCTGTTCACCATGGCCTCCAACCACCCGGCCTTCAGCTTCCACCAGAAGCAGGTGCTGCGCCAGGAGCTTACGCAGATCCAGAGCAGCCTGAACGGCGGCGGGGGCCACGGCGGCAAGGGCGCGCCCGGGCCGGGCGGCGCGCTGCCCACCTGCCCGGCCTGTCACAAGGTGCGTGCCCGCCCCGAGCTCTGCCCTGTACCCAACTCTGCGCCCCCAACTCTACACGCCAAGCCTCCAGCCTGCACCGCGAGTCCCCCACCCAGGCCTCCAAGCCTGCACTGCGACCTCCCCCCCACGCCTCCAACCTGCACCGAGAGCCCTACCCAGGCCTCCAGCCTGCACCACGAGCCCCCAACCCGTGTTCCAAGCCCCATCCCAAGCTTATACCCCGCACCCCAAATGTGTGCCCCACCTCTCCAAGCCTCCACCGTACACCTCAAGTCCCCATCCCGTGTCCCAAGCCCACATCCTAAGCTCCCACTCCGCACCCTAAGTCTGCACTTCAAGCCCCAAGACCACACCGCGGCCCTGAACCCACACCCTCAGTCCCCTCTGCGTGCTCCAAAGCCTCCAGACCTATGCCTCGCGCCCCTTGGGCAGGAGCCGCTGCAGGGGCCCTGGGTCGGAGGATCGGCGGGAGCGGTGCGGGAGACGTCCGCGGTCAGAACTTACAGTCCCGGGTGCCCTCCTTTCACTTAGCCGGCTGCAAACGCGATAAGGCCTTTGTCCCCTTAATGCGGCCCTTGGGTGACAGATTACACATTGCGGCGCCTTGGTTTCCCCAAATCTGGTATTTATTACCAGAAAGGGAAGGAGCCATGGCCATGCCAGAAGCCGCCGGTGAGGTGAACATTGCAAGGCGCTGAGCTTCGCTGAGCCGCTCCCTCCACACAGGTGTTCGGGGCCCCGCTTGGGGCCTGTGTCGCTGGGGGCCTGGGCGCGGGACGTGGCTGTCCGTGTGAGCTCATTTATGGACACGTGCATGCTATATGATGTACGCGTGTGTCGCATGTGGGCATGTATGTGTGCACACGTGTGTGTATTTATGAATGTGCACATGCCTGTGAACGTTGTGTGTGATCGTTTTTAAGAGCCAGGCTACCTGTAACAGAGAAAGACTCTCAGAGCTTTAAATGCCGGTGAAACCTATTGGCGACCCTTAGAAACAAAACCCAGGCCGACTTTGAGTGGGAGAACACCGGTGCCTTAAGGAACGTTAGGTTAAGTTCAAGATCTGCGGTCTCCACATTGAACCGGAAGGGCATCCTGGCCATCCACTTAGCGATGTGAACTTTTGTCTAAGTGTTTCAGAACTGAAAACGCAAAGTGTTTGGGGCTCAAGCTATTTTTAACAGCCCCCTGCAATCCAGTGCCAAAATTTTGCTGCCGGAGGAGATGACTTTGACCTGGTGTGATGTGTATTTGGATTACAAACCGATTTTGTTTTTGGAAGGGAATAGGTTGCAGTCAGGACCAGTCCTGCTGAGTGCCTCTTTGCAGTGTCTTTAAGCTCTTTGAAGTTAAAACTTTGATAAGACTTTGCTTTTATGAGTGGCTGAGAACACCGTCTGGTTTGCTAGGTTTTTGTGTGTGTGTGTTTTTAAAGCTGTCTTTCAATCCTAGATTGTGGCTTTTCCTTTTTAATGTCTTCCTCTAAGAAGTAGTTGTGGTACATTGGTCTTTTTAATTGATTTTTTGTGTGTCACATTTATCTCCAAGACTATAGTTTTTAAGTTCAGCTCTCACCCTAGATTCCAGGCTGTGTGCTGCGCAGAGAGTCCTAGGAAATGTAGTCGTTTCTAGTAATCTGTGTAAGCCTTGACATGCCGGCAAATTGTCGCCTATTCATGGAATCCCACTCATTTATGGTCAGTTTTCATGTGCTGTTACTCCTTTGTGTAGAGTCCACCCACTAATAATTTCTGTGGCTGTTGCTACAGTAACGTCAGCTCTTTAAGGGGATTCTTACTGTGTGAGCACGGGTGCATCACTTTATACAGACAGTGGTGATTATTACTTTGGTTGGGCAGGGAGCTAAATCTAGAACAAAAATATCTTTTATAGGAGAGACTTCCTGTCAAGCAGAAATCCTTTTGATGAGATGAAGGGGCTAATCTATTCCTCTCAGCTCACCCCTGCACACCACCCCCCCAACCAACCCCAAGGCCACGGGCACTTAATTTACCAGCCGTGCAACCTTGGCCAGGATCCTGCCTCTCAGGGTGTCCCTGTTGCAGCGGAAGGGATGTAATCTACCTCACAGGCTTGTTTTGAGGATTACATAGGTGACATGTGAGCTTCCGGCAGAGGTGCAGTAAATGCTGCTTTCTCCGTATTTATGGCCTCTCTGGCTTTTAGCATTCATTTTTATAGAGGTATGCTAACTTAAAGCAAGGCATGTTTTATAGATGCAATTATTTACATCTTGGCCATGAATGTTTATGTGTTCTAAATTGGTTTTTGAATAGTTACTTAGAGCTGACAATTTTTTTGTTTCATCTTTGGAAAACTGGAAAATTCTGTGACCCTTAATGAGAGGATTATTATAAGGAGTAACCTTGGGTTGTCATTTCCGTATTTCAAAACAACCATGGTTTCTAGTTTTCCCTACATCCCCAGTGTCACTGCTAAGCTAATTTCAGCCCCATTCATTTAACTTTAGTTTCTGTTGCTGCCTCAAAGGTAAGACTGACACTGATGAATCCTTTGTTGCTTGGAGCAGTCAACTTAGATGAAATCTAGCATTTAAGGATTTTGCCTTCTTAGTTTCTAAATCTAACATTTGGGGTGATCCTGAAAAAGCAGCCCCGTTAAAGCTGTCTGCATTCTTTTGTAAGCTGTTGTATTTTGTTTTGAACTCTCCCAACTTAGAGACTTTGTATTTTTCTTTCTTTTTTTTTTTTTCTTTTAGAGATACAGATGTCAATTGCTTTTTAAATTTTTTATCCAATTTGAATTTTTATTTCTTGGCCTGGCGAGGTGGCTTACGCCTGTAGTCCCAGAAGTTTGGGAGGCCAAGGTTGGTAGATTGCTTGAGCACAGGAGTTCAACACCAGCCTGGGCAACTCAGCAAAACCCTGTCTCTACAAAAAATACAAAAATTAGCCAGGAGTGGTGGCGCACACTTGTAATCCCAGCTACTCAGGAGGCTGAGGCAGGAGAATCGCTTGAACTCAGGAGGTGGAGGTTGCAGTGAGCCGAG
>NW_012121376.1:2779388-2805296 GCF_000951035.1 Colobus angolensis palliatus
TCAACACCAGCCTGGGCAACTCAGCAAAACCCTGTCTCTACAAAAAATACAAAAATTAGCCAGGAGTGGTGGTGCACACTTGTAGTCCCTGCTACTTGGGAGGCCAAGGTGGGAGGATTACCAGATCCCTGGAGGTCGAGGCTGTAGGTGAGGTATGATCATGCCACTGCACTCCAACCTGGGTGACAGAGAGACCCTGTCTCAAAAAAGTTTTTTTAAGTTTATTTTCACTGTATTATCCGAAAGTCGTTATTTGCAATTCCTTGTCCAAACCCTGTTTTTTATTTAAAAATTCTTACTATTCTGAGGACTTCTAGAGGTGTAAAAGTGTGGGGAGTGTAAAGTAGACATACCTGTATTTTACTTTCAGAAAGAAAAATACTCCCAGTAGCCACACTAATGGTAGGCTGAATTAGTTGTACTCTGCTTAGTGACCGGTAATGCTGCTGCTTGCTGCTCCTGCAGTCGCCTGTTCCAGGGTGCCAACTGTGGCGGATAGTTGGCTTAGACTTTCTAATGTCTGTTTTACGTAAATAAAAGACCATAGTTTTGGAAATAGTTAAAATAAATCCTTTGCAGTTTTTTCTTTGTGTCAGTGATAATTAATATGCTGTGGTATATGCACATGCTTTTTCTTGTTTTGAAAATAACAGCCTTATTGAAAGAGAATTCATATACTGTATACACTTAACCCTCTTAAAGTGTAGAAGTCAGTGGATTTTAGTATAGTCATATAGTTGTGCAAGCACGGCCACTGCCTCTGAACATTTCCATCACCTCAAAAAGAAACCCAGTGTCTATTAGTCACTCCCCATTCCCTCTGCCCTCCAACCCTTGACCACCCCTTTTTGTCTCTGTGGGTGTCTTTTTTGGATGTTGCATGTAAGGGGAACACACACCGTGTGGCTCTTTGTGACTGGCTGCCTTCACTGGGTGTCATGATCTCAGGACCCCTCCATGCTGTGGGTGTGTCAGCACTTCCTCCTCTTTCACGGCTGAGTGGGGTTCCCCTGTGTGAAGAGGCCAAGCTGTGCTCACGCGTTCCTCAGCGGGTGGAACTTGGGGTTGCTTCACGTGTTTGCTTGTAGACCTTTTCTTCATGGTTAATAGGCTCTTTGTCTTCACTCCCATGCACTGTACCTAACACTTGGCGCGTCCTCTGTGGACCACTGGTGCACGTGTCTGTGCACGGCTGTCTGAGGGCTCCTGTTCTACCTGGTGCCGTGTGCAGAGCTGTGTAGGTGTGGCCTCAGCTAGCCTGGGGAGCTGCAGTTGGAGGTGGCAGGGAACACTGCTGTCGGTACAGAGCCTCCAGACTGGTGTATTTGGTCAGCGACAGGTATGGGGGAGCAGGGCCTGGTGGGCAGGGGTGGGGCCCCGCCTGAGCTCCAGTTGTGAGGGCCCTGCCCTTTGTGTTTCAAGCGTCCTCAGGGTGTGGATAATGAACTGCTTCATGGGGCTGATTTTTTTGATGTTTTTAAAGTTTTGGTGTTTTTAAAGTTTTTGGTGCAGGGGTGTGGTGGGGTGGTGGTCTTCCTTTAGGATTATGTGCTGTGGAACAGTACTGGAACTCTCTGTGGCTTGCATTGTGAGTGCCCGAGAATAAGCACTGTAGAAACTTCAGATGGACACAAATACCGTGAATAAACCTGCTGAAAATCTCTGTCCAAAGATCAGCAACAGCCTTTGCCCTGTTGCTTTTCATAAGCTGTTGAAAATCATTGGAGTTCACAGGTGAAATGTGGGATAGTTCATCCTTTGGTTATCAGACAAAGTGTAAGTGGCTTCCTTTGGTTCCTCCTTCAGCCCTAAACTCTGGGCCTGTTGCAGCCAAGAGTCATCTAGCATTCCATAAGAACGGACTCTCTCTGGAGCAGCTGTTGTCATTAATGGTTAAAGGAATAGCTGTGACCTAAAAGCACTGTTTTGTCTCCATCTTTAACACTTGTTCTCCTGGGCAGCTGGAAACTGCCTGGTCTGTGAACTTGTCTGTGAACTAAGTCTTCTGGCTGTCTTTGTATACATTGCTTGTTTTATTACATTATAGGAGATAATATCCTAACACATAGTGGATCTTTTTTTATTTTTTTGGCCAGCTGTTACAGGTCTAAAACACTGTCCTGTTTCATAGTAAAGTACAGTACATGATACTGGAATCTAGACATACAGTCATGTGCTGCTTAAGGACACAGATACGTTCTGAGAAAAGCGTCCTGAGCTGATCTTGTCGCACCACAGAGTGCACTTACACAAACCTAGGTGGCAGAACCCGCTACACCCCAGGCCACAGTGTAGAGCCTATTGCTCCTTGGCTCTAAACCTGTGCAGCGTGTTGCTCTACTGAATACTGTAGGCAGTTGTAGCCCACTGGTATTCGTGTATCTAAACAGAATAGGTACAGTAAAAATGCAGTGTTAGAATCTTAGAGGACCCCGGTCTGTGCGGTCTGTCAGTGATGGAAGCATCATTATGCAGTGCATGACCATGCCGGGATGCAGTCCTGATTGCTTTCTTGGTGGTAGTGTTTTTGTTGATGCCATGATGGAGCTGCAGTAGCACTGCCATCTACTGTGTAATGGCTTGGATTATGTGGTACTGTAATTACTGTCCTTTGCCCTCACGTTAAATGAAGGCCGTTTACTTTGACATGAGCTGGTTCACATTTGCCTCATGTAGTTGAACACACATTTGAGTTTTGCTGTTTTGTACTGTGTTCCGAGCATAGTTGTAGGAACTGGAAATTCTGTGTCATATTTGGGTATGATGAGTAATATGATGGTATTGTTTGTTCAAGTGAGAAGATAATTGGAGATAAGCATCTACGTTAGTCTTGTTGCTGCGGGTGAAGCTTACCGTTTACTTAGGCTTTAGTTTACCCATTTTCTCTTCAGTCCTGTAAAACTTCATTTACCTTTTGGATTAACATACTTTTCCAACAAATCTACACGAGTCTTAAAACTCTAGAGTCCGGCTAGTAGAATAGAATAGTAAAAGGTACTTGCGCTGGGGCATTTTTGTTTGTTGAATTGATGACAAAGAAATTTTTGTTATGCTAGTAAAAATTTCTACTTTAGTATTCTCCCCCGCCCCCCACCTGAGAGGCATTAGATTTTAGAAAAAGATCCCTCCTTTTTTTTTTTTTCCTGAAAAACTGCCGATTGGAACAGTAGTTATCTTATTAGTTTAAGAACTGTTGCTGCAAGTTACCTTATTAGGGTACGTTATTGAAGGGCTTTTGGTTTTAGACTTTAGTCTGACATATGCAGGTTAGAAATTAGTTTTAGCAAAAGGTAATTTTTTTTTCTCCAGTCTCTGTAGATGTTTTTAGTGTAGAGAGACCTGATACATTGTAGAAACATTTCCTGTCAAAGGTAAAAAGAGATCATCCAGAACTAACAAAATAGGTTAATTCTTAGCAGTTTCTGTTTTGTTCTGGGTTAAAAGACCCAAAGCTACTTAAAGTGAGAAGACAGAAGCAAGACAGAGTATCTTTCAAATAATTGCTCTTCCAGCAGCTGTGTGTCATGTCTGATCAGGGCATGATTAAGCAGGACAGGACTTCACATGCTGGCCACAAAGCCCTGGCCCCGGCCGCTCACCCTCAAAGAGGGGCACTGTGGACCCCCCCGCCTGCCATTCACTACCCAGCTTGCCAGTGGGGCAGGTGCTTTGCAGGCTCACAGAAAAATCACTCGCCCTTGAAATGTGTTATCTGGGCCTGGATGCCTCCTTAGTTTCTCTGTGTTTCCTTTCTGTGTAAGGCTGGTCCCTCACTGACAGTTTGGTCACACCCCTCTGTTTCCTCAGGGTCACTGGTAGATCAGCATTTGAACGTTGTAATTTCTGTCTCCCTCCTTCAATCCAGTCTTTGACCTCTAGTATTTTCCCACCCGACCCATAAACAGAACCATAATGGTTCTCTGATTTATTTTCAGCAAAACCCCACCTTTAACACCACTCACCTCTACCAGCCAACAAAACCCCACCTCTAACACCACTCATCTCTACCAGCTCCTCTTCTCTTGGTGGCTTCACCACCGAGGCCTCCCTGAGCAGCTAGCAGAAAAGGCCTTCCATCCCGCTGGCTGGCGCTGGTCCACGCGAATAGGTTGATGTGTGTCTTTCCAGACATGTTTCTGCACATATATGTTCACACTTTCTTTCAAGACACCATACACATGCTTAGATACACGTAGGATCTTACATACATGCTGTTCATCATGCTGTAACAGCCACGCTTCGTGAAGTCGATTCTGCTGTCTCTAGTTCCTCACCTTCAGTTATTCCTCAGCCTCCTGTGACCTGCCTTTTGCCTTGAACCTCTTTGACATAAACAATTTTTACGGAAGAGTATTCAGCAATCTCTTCAGTGAAGAAAAATTTTAAATAGGTAATGTAACCAGAGGTAAGAAGTGGAAAAGTGCCAGAGGCAGCTGCATGGAAAGTCCCTTCTCCCACAGATGGCAGGGAAGGGCACCCAGGATGTTTTAAGGGTCAGGCAAGGTTCTCCTTTCCCTGGGTGTTGATAACTTTTATTTCACGAGTAAAAAACATGTTTCTTACCCTCCTCCCAGCCATCTAGTTCCCCTCTTTGCAGATAGCACACTTCCTCGTAGAACCTTCCAGAGAAACCATATGTATTTACAAGTAGATACCTGATGTCCCACTGCACACACAGGTGCCTCCTGGTCTTCTCTTGGCAGTCTTTCCAGATGAGGCTTCTCTGTCAGTCCATAAAGAGCTTGTTCATGGCACGAGTGTGTTATTTAATCAGGCCCTATTGATAACATATTGTTCCATCGTATTACCAACCAGTTCAGTGTCATTTACATGTTATGTACATGTCACCCACATGTTACAGACGACAGATGGCACCTGTCGCAGTCAGGTAACTCTGCCTGTGGAGTAGAAATCCACAGGTGGAGTTGGGTCAAATGGTCTGTGCTTTTGCATTTATTTTACCTGTTGCCACGATCTGCTTTTAGAATTCCCACAGCCATGTACAAGGCCTGTTTCTCTAACCTTTAACGAGCCCAGTGAGTTAGCCACTTGCTGGTCGCGGCCATTCTGTTAAGTGGAGACTTACCCTGGTGTGGTGTAGTTTTATCTTTAGGAGTGAGGTTGAATATTGTTTCAGGTAAACTCGTTTCATTGATTTTTGGTGAGCTGTTGGTCTCCTTTGCTCACCTCTGTTGGGTTGTTGGTCTTTTCTTTTTTTAATTTTTACTTTATTTGAGACGCTGGAGTGCACTGGTGTGATCTGGATTCACTGCAACCTTTGCCTCCTGGGTTCAAGCAATTCTCCTGCCTCAGCCACCCGAGTAGCTGGTATTACAGGCTTGTGCTACTGAGCCTGGCTAATTTGTGTGTGTGTGTGTGTATTTTTAGTAGAGATGGGGTTTCACTGTGTTGACCAGGCTGGTCTCAAGCTCCTGACCTCAAGGGATCCACCCACCTCGGCCTCCCAAAGTGCCGGGATTACAGGTGTGAGCCACCACGCCTGGCTGGGTTGTTAGTTTTTAGAAACTCCGTAAGTTTCAAGGAAATCGTCTTTAGTAGGAATTGCATGTATTTGTTTTCTGGGTTTTTAGTCTTGTCTTTTTTATCAGTCCTTTTTGGTATGGCTTCTGGCTTTTGTGTCATAATGCATAATGTATAATGCATTTCTCATCATACATATTATACATATGCATGTATTGCGCGTACATAATACACATGACGCCCCGTACGTTCTAAAGACAGTCCCCTGCAGTGTCGCCTATGGAACTTGTGTCATTCTCTTTTTATACCAAACGGATCCATCTGGAATTGATTTGGTATAAGGTACAAAGTTAGTTTTATATTTTCCAGATGACAGCCCATTTGTCTCAGTGCCATCTGTTAAATAGTCTCTGCTCTCCGAGATCTGAGCTGTCTCTGTCATATACTCCCACATCTATTTGGTTCACTTCTGGACCCTGCGTTCTACTTCATGGATGTCTCCATCCAGATGACCTCATGTTGGCCAGGTTCATTGGATACTCTCGGTTATGTTTCTTACCTCTCCTTCGTTTTTGTGGTTTTCCTACACAGAGGAATCCCCGGGAAAGGTTTTTTTGGGTTTTGTTTGAAATAAATATGGCTGTGAGGCACCTCCCCCGGATGGTGGCTTCTGCAGCCTGGGTGTGCCGGCCGGCTGGGATCTGCGCTGCCTCCGCCAGTTCTGGCACTGCTGGTTTTCGTCTTCTCTGGATATCTGTTTTCAGTTTCTCCTCTGCTTTTCTGCACTTTTGATGATGTTATTCCTCAGACTTCTCTCCTTTTTCTTCTTTCTTTTTGCTTTATAATTCGTGACCTTTTCAGCTGTGGTTTTGCCAGTCTCACTGATGAATCCCAAAAACCTAAAGGCTCAACCAGATCTCCAGCTTCCAGTGAAAGTTCCCAGTAGCTCAGTGTGTGCAAAGGCAGGTTTCTCTCTTCCTGCCTGCCGTGGTTCCAGTGTTTCCCCCAAAGTTTGCATCTCAGAAACTTAATCCCCAGTGCAGCAGTGTTGGGACATGGGTAGGTCACGAGGGCTCTGCCTCTGCCATTACAGTGACGTAATATCCTTGTCACCTGAGAGTGCTTTTGTAAAGGCCGGTGTGGGGCTCCTCTTGCTGGCTTGTTCCCTGGCTCTGTCACCCTTCCCTCTTCTGCCTTCCACCATGGGATGTCCCAGCAGGAAGGCCCTCAGCAGATGCAGGCTCTTGCGGTTGGACTTTCAGCCTCCAGAACTGTAAGAAATACCCTTCTTTTCTTTATAAATTACCTACTCTGTGGTATTCTGTTACAGGAACACAAAACAGACCAAGACACCAACCCTGACCTGCTCTGTCCTTCCCTTCTAATTCCCTCCAGCCAGAGGCCCAGGCCTGCCATAGAGATGCCCTTTTTTATCCCCTCCAGCTGGTTTATGAACAAGTCCTAAGTATCTTTAGATTTGTCTCCAGTGACACCGTTACAGCCCTGATTCAGTGTTCCCTCAGAATCTCCCTTTCTTTCCCCCCTACTTTCCTTTCTTCCTCTCCTTCCTTTCTCCTCCCACTTCCCCTTTCTCCCCCATTTCTCTCCCTACCACACTTGCCATGGTGGTCACATATATGGCACACTTCTCTGGACGCAGGCTTAGATTTGAGGCAGTATGCCAGGGAAGCAGGACGTAGATTAGAATAGTCTTCAGGAAACCAGCATGGCCCCAGCCTAGCCTAACTCCACTTTGCTTCCGATCAGAAATCCGTATTAGAATGCAAGTCAGCTGATGTCAGTGTTGAACGTCTACAAGAAACAACTTCATAGCTGCTCCATTTTGTTTTCTAATTGAATAGTTCAGAAGCATTGGTACCTTAACTCTTTTTAGAAATAACACCGATGTGCCCAACTCTGACCTTGACTTAGGTCTAGCCTCATTAACATTCTGGTCTCCTGGCCTGGGTCTGCCTCCATAAACCCCTCTGGTCTCGCTGGCCCCCTCTTAGCCTCTAACATCAGTTCCCTTGTGTCACTGGAATGGTCCTGGTCAAAAGCATGCAGGAACCTCATTTCTGGCTTACAGGTCTTAGCATGATGTGCCATGGCCTTTGTGATCTGTCCCCTACCTGTCCGTACACACCTCTGTCTGTGGGCGCAGTTCCTCCTCACTCTGCTTTCTCTCTCCTGCGCCCTGGGAGAGGCTGTTCTCTCAGACTGGACACCGGATACCCCCATCCCCATTACTGGTTCATCGATACCAGTCATTTTGTTGTCGCATCCTTATCGTAGACCTTATGTGCTGTGTTCTGTTTCTGCCCCCAAGACTTTGACTGACAGAGACTGCCTTTTTAAATCACTAGAGCCTAGCGGTTCCCACCAGCTACTGGGGGCTCACCTGTGGAGCATTCGTTAAACGCAGGGGCAGGAGGTGTTGGGGAGATGAAAAGTCGCCGTAGTACAAGTGCTTTTTTCCCTTCGGGTTTTTCTTTTCAGTGGCCACAGTAGAACTCCTGTTACCAACTCGTACTTTTTATCTTTTTAATTTTTGCCTTTATCCAATGACTACTACTTATATATTATGTAGCTGTAGATTCTAGTGAAGTGTAACTTGAACTTTAACATCGGTATTCTACTTTCTTATTTATTTATTTATTTTTGAGACAGTGCCTCACTCTGTCGCCTGGGCTGGAGTGCATTGGCGCGATCTTGGCTCACTGCAAGCTTCCGCCTCCTGGGTTCACGCCATTCTCCTGCCTCAGCCTCCTGAGTAGCTGGGACTACAGGCGCCCGCCACCACGCCCGGCTAATTTTTTGTATTTTTAGTAGAGACGAGGTTTCACTGTGTTAGCCAGGATGATCTTGATCTCCTGACCTCATGATCCGCCCGCCTGGGCCTCCCAAAGTGCTGGGATTACAGGTGTGAGCCACCGCGCCTGGCCCTACTTTCTTATTTTTAATTTTATATTTTTCAAAAGCTGGCATGCAAGGCCAGGTGCACTGGCTCACACCTGTAACCCCAGCACTTTGGGAGGCCAAGGCAGGTGGATCACTTGAGGCCAGGAGTTCAAGACCAGCCTGGCAACATGGCGAAAACCTGTCTCTATTTTAAAAAAAGAAGAAACTGGCATACAGAAGCTTTCATTGGGAAAAACTCTGTGACACACGAGTTGGGCTTTAGGTTACCGGGGTTGCACACATACAAGGTTGTGAATGCGTCAGCTGAGAGCTCAGAAGAAGCCGCATGGCATCATGATGCTTTGGTGGCCTCCTCTCCTGTGGAGCCTGTGGAGGCCTGTGTGTGGATGAGTTCATTTTCATGGAGTAACATTTTTAGTTCTGTAAGTAAGTTTGGATTATATTTCTTTAATGCTTTTAAAACTTTAAATCATGGTAAGCCTTGATGTTTTAGTTTGCTGCATAATGTCAATAAATTGAAAAACTGTTACTCTAATTAAAGTTTCATTTGTATTTCTTTTATACTTTCAACAGTGACATCAGATTAACTCTTAAGAAGGGAGCATTATGGAATCATTTGTGTATTTGGGACATTTGTATAAAAGCATCAATAGAATTACCAGAAAGCCAGAAAGAAATTATATCCTTAGGTTTCTTTTTTTTTTTTTTTGGAGACGGAGTCTCGCACTGTTGCCCAGGCTGGAGTGCAGTGGTGTGATCTCAGCTCACTGCAACCTCTGTCTCCCGGGTTCAAGCGACTCTCCTGCTTCAGCCGCCTGAGTAGCTGGGATTATAGGCACATGCCACCACACCGGCTACTTTTTGTATTTTTAGTAGAGATAGGGTTTCACCATGTTGGTTAGGGTGGTCTTGAACTCCTGACCTCAGGTGATATGCCCGCGTCGGCCTCCCAAAGTGCTGGGATTACAGGTGGTGAAGCACCGTGCCCGGCCTATCCTTAGGTTTCTTCCTGACTCTAATTAAAACATGTATATATAGGAACTAGATTTTAGAAGTATTATAGTCTAGAATTGAAAAAAGATTAAACTGTTTGAAATAGGAAGAGATTTAATGTACGGGGAAGAGGAACAACCCTCAGCCCTACTCTATTTTGGACATTTTAATAAAATTTAAAAGCTCGAGAATAATGCTAACAACCTAGCTATAGTAAAATTAGTAAAATTGGCCTGACGCAATAGCTCATGTCTGTAATCCCAGCACTTTGGGAGGCCGAGGCAGGCAGATCACAAGGTCAGGAGTTTGAGTCCAGCCTGACCAATGTGGTGAAACCCCATCTCTACTAAAAATACAAAATTTAGCCGGGCGTGGTGGTGTGTGCCTGTAATCCCAGCTACTTGGGAGGCTGAGGTGGGAGAATCGCTTGAACCTGGGAGGCAGAGGTTGCAGTGAGCCAAGATCGAGCCACTGCACTTCAACCTGGGCAACAGTGAGACTCTATCTCAGAAAAAAAAAAAGAGAAAAAATTAGTAAAATTAATGAGATACTTTGAAAGCATGGAGTATTGGGGTTGTGTGGGAAGCACTGTGTGGTATGTAAACTACCCGGACACAAATAGATCCTCACAGAACTCGCACGCCACCTCTGGGAGATTCTCCTGACTCCAGGCTCCTGGGAGAGTATCTTTCGTATGTGAGAACTCATGCCGTTTTCCAGTCAGTGCCCACCTTCTCTGCACCCCGACTTCCGGGCCTTTTTTCTATTCTTTTCCTCGATTCTGTTTCTTTTCCACCACTGGTCAGTTTTGCCTGTTCTAAAACTTCCTTTAAGCAGAATCATGGAATTCCATTTTATCTGTTGGCTTCTTTCGTTGCCTGATTTTAGTGGCTGGTCTAGGGATGACAGTGTAGATTCTGAACTTTCCACAGTCTGCTTAGAGTTAATACTGTGCCACATGTCGTGCAGTGTGTCATTTCTCAAAGCACTTATATGTGTGGGTTGTTTAAATAGGTGTAAGGCTTTTAAACTAGCATACCATTAATACTGTATTGAGGAGGGTAATTTATCAATGTTACTTTTCCTTTTACAATTGCTAATAAAGATAGGAGGTGAGGAGCAGCAGGCTACAGGGAGGAGCGATGCATGGGGGCGTGTCAGTGTTTCCAGATGCGTGCAGTGATGGGCAGCAGACTGGGGGAGCCTTGCAGTGGAGGCATGTCATTGTTCCCAGGTGTGTGCGGTGAGGGGCAGCAGGCTTGGGGGTGTGGTGGGGGCGTGTCAGTGTTCCCCAGGTGTGTGCAATGAGGGGCAGCAGGCTGCAAGGGGAGTGATGTGGTGGGGGCGTGTTGGTGTTCTCCAGGTGCCTGCAGTGAGGGGCAGCAGGCTCAGGGGGATGTAGTGGGGGGGGGCTTGTCATTGTTCCCAGGTGTGTGCGGTGAGGGGCAGCGGGCTCAGGGGGATGCAGTGGGGGCGTTTCAGTGTTGCCCAGGTGCAGGAGGCTGCTCTGAGGGCGTCGCATGTATTTTGTTTAATCCTCGTGACAGCTCCATGAGTTAGGTTATATTTTTGTCCCCGTTTTAGCAGTGAGAAAACAGGCACAGAGAGGTTAAGTATAATTTGACAAAGGTGACATTAGTTAGTGGCTATTTTTATTATGTGAAGTTAAAATTGTTTGTGTGTTGACTTCATCTTTCAAAGTGAGAGGAAAAACCTGAGGAATATGAAATGAGACGAGGAAGAGAGCCCCAGACTCTGCGGCTGGTAGAAGTAGAGAGTGTGATCTCATCCCCGGCTTCCACCGGCTCTGCCAATGCCCAGGGCTGCCCCATGTGTGCAGCCGGCCCTGGGTGGGATCCATGATCTTGGTGACAAAGCTCCTCTCCCTGTCTTGGCCCCAGCGGCTTGTTTTTATTCATTCAGCACTGAGTATGTAAATGATAGTCCTCAGTACCGCAGTCCAATATTTTGTTGGGGTTCCTTTTTTTCTTTTCATTTAAAGGTAAGACCTACATTTAGTGAAATGCACTTATTTTAAGTGTGTCATCTGAGTGTTTTCACCACTCAGATGTGCCCGGCCCACCGCTTCAGTTTTGACAGAGACATAAGCCTTGATGGGGGTTTGTGCAGTATCACCGTCAGCCCAGAGAATTCCCTCCCGCTGTTTTCCAGTCAGTTGCCACCTTCTCCATCCCCTACCCTCAGACCTTAACTCTTTCTCTTGGCCGGGTGCGGTGGCTCATGCCTGTAATCTCAACACTTCGGGAGGCGGAGACGGGCAGATCACAAGGTCAGGAGATCGAGAGCATCCTGGCTAACATGGTGGAACCCTGTCTCTACTAAAAATACAAAAAAAATTAGCCGGGCGAGGTGGCGGGCGCCTGTAGTCCCAGCTACTCGGGAGGCTGAGGCAGGAGAATGGCGTGAATCCGGGAGGCGGAGCTCGCAGTGAGTCGAGATCACGCCATTGCACTCCGGCCTGGGTGACAGAGCGAGACTCCGTCTCAAAAAAAAAAAAAAAAACTCTTTCCCTCTGTTCTGTTTCTTATCCACCATTGATTAGTTTTGCCATTTCTAAAACTTCATTTAAGCAGATTCATGGAATTCCATTTTATCTGTTGGCTTCCTTTGTTGCATGATTTTAGTGACTGGTCTAGGGATGCCAGTGTAGATACTGAACCTTCCAGTCTGCTTAGAGTTAATACTGTGCCACGCCTTGTGCGGTGTAAGAAGCTGGCCACCGTCTTGCAACCAGGTGCCTTCCTGGTCCTTGCTGTGGCAAGTGTACATATTGCATCTGTGCTATAGACATCACAACATACACAGAATTGTTTGCTTCAGTGTGAATGTACCTTTAAAAAAATTACGAGGAAAATACTGTCTTTTCTATATACTCACAAATGGACCTTTTTTCCCCCAACCCCTAAGTGGAACCAGGCCTATTTACCATTTTGGTGCTTTTCATTCCTTACTGATCCAGTTTGTTACCATATCCTTTCAGTCTGGCAAACTCGCTTTAGTATTTTCGGGAGTGTAGGTGTGCTGGCAAGAAAGGCTCTTAGTTTTCTTTTATCAGAACATGTTTCACTTTCACCCATACTATTGAAGGATGTTTGCACTGGATGTGAGGTCCTTTGTTGGCAGCTTGCTTCTTCTGGGACTTTGAGAGAAGTTGAGACCCTGTCTCTCCTCCAGGACTCCGCTGTTGGCTGCTCCCCTGTGCTCACGAGTTGTTTTTCTCCAGCTGGCTCTAAGATGGTCTGTGTCTTTGGTATTTGAGCAGCCTGACTGTGATGTGTCCAAGTGTTTTATTGAATTTATCTTATTTGGTGTCCTGAACTTACTGGATCTGTAAATTCACGCCTTCTGCCAACTGTGGGAAATTTTCAGCCATAATTTCTCCAAAATGTGTTTCTGCCTCAATCTCTCTCTCCTTATGGGACTCCAGCTCTAGGTATATTAAACTGTGTGATATTGTCCCTGAAGCTTTGTTCGATTGTTTTCCTTTCAGATCTTTTTTTCTCTCTCTGTTCTTTGGGTTGGATACTTTTTATTGATCCATCTTCAGATTCACTGAGTCTTCTGTTATCTCCAGTCTGCTGTTAAAGCTCATCCACGGGATTTTCTTCGTTTAGAAATAGCATTTTTTCGTTCTGGAATTTCCTTTTTTTTAAGACAGAGTCTTGCTCTGTCACCCAGGCTGGAGTACGGTGGCATGCTCTCGGCTCACTGCAGCCTCCAGCTCCTGGGTTCAAGCGATTCTCCTGTCTCAGCCTCCCGAGTAGCTGGGATTACAGGCGCCCATCACCACACTCAGGTAATTTTTGTATTTTTTGTAGAGACAGGGTTTCGCCATGTTGGCCAAGCTAGTCTCGAACTGCTGACCTCAGGTGATCTGCCTGCTTCGGTCTCCCAAAGTGCTGGGGTTACAGGCGTGAGCCACTGCACCTGGCACTGGAATTTCCACTTTTTAAAAAATGTTCTGTTTCTCTCTTGAGACCCGTTTGGCTTGTCCAGCCCAAGTCCCTTTTCCTTTCTGTTCCTGAGCCCCGTTGTAAGGGCTGTTGAGTCCCTGTCTGTGCTGCCAACGTGGGAGTGTCCTGTGCCTGGTCTCCAGAGCTAACCCTTTCCTTTTTGTATAGGTTATGTTTTTGTTTGTTTCCTTGTCTAATAATTGTGACTGCTTCTTGGATTTTGTGAGTGATCCATTGTAGAAACTCTGGACTTCGTTCTGTCCTCCTGAAGGTTGATGATGCTTTGTTTTAGCAGGCAGGCAGTTTGGCTGGACTCAGACTCCAGATACTCTTCCTGTGTTATCAGCAGCTAAAATCTCTGCTCAGTTGCTGTGGTGTGACCTTGCTGTCCTGGACCTTCCCTGTGCCTGCCTGTTTCAGGGCTCACACAGAGGTGATGTGCAGAGCATAGTGTCCTCTCCCAGGGTGCTCTCCATTCCAGGTTTACCCCGTTGCTTTCCAGCTGCAATTGTCTACCAGAATTCCCCTCTCTGGTTTTTCAAGTGAGACTATGGGATTCTCTATGAGCTTTAGCTGCCCCCCTTCTCTGATGAGGACCAGGTTCTGCCCCAGGACAGGAAACCCATGCAGTGCTCAGCTCGCTCTGGGCACAGGCCCCCTCCAGTTTCTGCTTGTTCTTGGTCCTGTTCAGTTTGTTGTTTTTTATGCTTTGTCCAGAGTTTATAGTTATCTGCAAGAGGATTGGTCCAATGTGTCAGCCATTACTGAAAGTAGAACCACCTGCTTTATATACTCCAAGGGTTGCAGAAATAAATATGAACCATGTGTTCTAGGAAGGATTCATTATCCCTGAGGAAGGGCGGCTGTAAAGGGGGGTTTTATACTAGCTGGAACATGTGCTGTTAAAAGGATGAGGTGCTGTACAGAGAGAAGGCTAGGATGGCCCAGTGCCTTGAAGTCACGGGTCCATCTGGAGGATGTCAGTGGAATGGTTGTCTACATGCTCTGGCCCCTGGTGGTGGTCAGCCACAGGAAGGAGAGTCAGGCGTGTGGTGAACTCGCCGGAGAAGCAGGCCTGGGCCAGGCTTCACCTGTAGGCGTGAAGTTCAGTTGGGCAGATACCAGGTGCTTGGGGGTGAGGGTCTGGTCGTAGCTGCAGTGGAAGGTAAATCTGAAACTTTCTGGCCTAAATGTCTTCTGTGATCAATCCAGGTGAGCCCTTTCTGTTCTTATCTTTTGTTGCGTGGCTGACAGTAAGAGATGGGGTCCCTGGCTCTGAAGCAGCAATGCCTTGTTCATAGTAGGGTGTCCCAAGAAGACTCCTGGAATAGAGTTTGTGGTGCCTGCAGAAACAAAGCCTGCTAGCCGATTTTACTGACACTTTCTGGACCTTGGATGCACTCTTATTTTCAACCGGGGGTTTCTTGCTCCTTCTGGCCTCTTCAAGTCCTGTTCTTTCCCATCCTAGATGCCTAAATGTTCTGAAACTGAACCTATGCTGTGGCTAGTATTCCCAGAGGGCTATAAACCAGCTGCTTGAACGTGCTCACTGCTTTGAATGGCCCATCTCAGGGAGTTGTATGTTATGGTGGGAACCAAAATGGTCATTATGGTGTAGTTTATTTACTGTAATTAGACATTTAGCCAGCTTCTCTAAGAAAACCCCAGTGTTTAAGCATATTCCTGGCCAAATATTCACGATAACAATATTGTGTATAGTATGTACTTAACATCAAAAGTCCCGAAGATAGGCCAGGCACTGTGGCTCACACCTGTAATCCCAGCACTTTGGGAGGCCAAGGCAGGTGGATCACCTGAGGTCAGGAGTTTGAGACCAGCCTGGCCAACATGGTGAAACCCCGTCTCTACTAAAAATACAAAAATCAGCTGGGCGTGGTGGTGCCTGCCTGTAATACCAGCTATTCAGGAGGCTGAGGCAGGAGAATCGCTTGAACCCAGGAGGCGGAGGTTGCAGTGAGCTGAGGTCGCACCATTGCACTCCAGCCTGGGGAACAAGAGCGAGACTCCGTCTCCAAAAAAAAAAAAAAAAAGTAACGTCAGGGGATGTCTCATCTGCCATCCTCTTGGATGTGGCATCAGTTGGAATTAGATTGTACCTACGCCTGCAATGGAGAGGGTGCTAGCTGCGGCCTCTGCCCCTGAAGCTGTTGCAGCTCACTGTTTCTAACATTAAGAGTGTCACATAATTTAAATTTTTTTCTTACGCTGGGTGCAGTGGTTCATGCCTGTAATCCCACTCAGCACTTTTTGGAGGCCGAGTTGGGAGGATCTCTTGAGGCCAGTAGTACAAGACCAGCCTGGGCAACATAGGGAGACCCCCATCTGTACGAAAAATAAAAAATTAGCTGGGCACTGTGGTACATGCCTGTAGTCCCAGCTATTCAGGAGGTTGAGGTGGGAGGTTGCACTGAGCTGCGATTGTGCCACTGCACTCCAGCCTGGGCAACAGAGCGAGACCCTATCTCAAAAATAAAAAATAAAAAGTGAATTTTTCTTGAGGGGGAAGGGACCATTATGGTGACCATATTGCTTTACTTTCTGACGGTATTGTCTTCAGAGATTATTGAGATTAGGTTGCTTGTTCCCACATGGCCACGTCCTGTCAGGGTTGCTTCTGTGTTCCCTTGCTGTCACCTGTTACTCCTAACTGCTGATGTTGTACCTTTTTCAAGCAGCCTCTGGTTGGTTTCTCCCCCACCCTGCCCACGCCATAGCGGTGCTGCTGGTGGTCTGCTCTGTGGGGCCGTCTTGAAAGGGAAGCTCTGAGGGAGAGGCTTTGCGTGCGTGCCTTGGTGCACTGTGCCAACCTGGATCCCTGTGGCTGTGGATTGGGCGCTTGCTGTTTGCCAGGCTCCATCCTGAGAGCCACGCTTGGTGGACCGCTTACTTCAATCCTTGCACCAACCCTCGGAAGTCAATATGCTGACTGTCTCCACTTTACAGATAGGGACACAGTCTTGGAAAGGTCACATCACTTGTGTCGCATGGCTAGTGATGGGGGCTGGCCCTCCCAAGGGTCTGAGTCTAGGGCCGGCATTTGGCATCACTGCAGGAAGTTGACACTTTTTCACTGTTATATTCCTCTAACATACTTCAGTTCCGCCCCTACCCCCACCCCAGTTTTATTGACACTTGCACTTGTCTGTGCAGGCATTTGCTCTCCTGTTGCATAAAGTCATTTTTTTAGTGGAAGGTAGTAGTTGCTGGGAAACACTGGAAGACAGAAGTAGTCAGAACCTGGTCAACAATGAAGGTCAGCGTCATTGCCGGCCTCCGACCGTAGTGGTGAGTAAGTCGCTGCTGGACAAGAGGGCAAGGAGGAGCTAGGAAGGCAGAAATGAGTTGTTGCTCATGAGTGCAAGCAAGATGCTGGTGAGCTCTCTGAAGTCAATAAATCTGTTAAGATGCCCTTTTAACCCTGTTTTATGGGATTACAGGACTAGGAAAGTATGTCTTTAGCTTACCTAGGGCTCTCGACTTCAGACTCCCTGCTGTTTCTACAGGCAGTCTCTGGAACAGGGCTGGGTGTATTGGAGGCTGGCTGTAGGCAAGCCTTACCCCAGAGGTCCAATGTGGTTGGCGCCTGGTGGGATGTCTTGGCACCTGGAGGTGTGGAAGCACCCATGGGTAGGCAGTTAGGGCTGGTGTTCCTAGGGGAGGCTGTGCTGCCCTGTGGCTATTTGTGAAAGAGATTTGCATCTGGTCACTCTGGGAGCTTGTCTAGTTAAGTATGGGGTTCCCTTTGCTGAAATTTTGAGCAGTGATCTTTTTTCTCTCTTTCTCTTTTTAATGAGTAGAGTTCTAGGGTAAGAAATATTAAAAGGAATGTTTTTACATGGAAAATGTTTTTTTGGTTAGCGTTGGCTTTCACTTGGCCTAAGTCAGCAAATAGCTTTCACTCTTAAACTATCTGTCTTCTTGTTCTGGTTTTTAGAGACACGTAATGACTATTTTAGTAAAATGCTTACAAATCATTTTTCTTTTTATGTTTTATGTTTTTTACATTGACTTAAAAGTATTTAACACATGTTACTCCTTGCTGTATAGAGGCAGGTTAATTGGAAAACAAATTGAAAGCACTCTTTTTTCATAGTCGTGTTGACTGTGTTTTGTTCATGGGGTAGACACTTCGGAGTTCATGTTGGCCCCTGATGTGCCTGGCCCTTGGGATATGTGTGGAAGGAAAGTGTGGTTATGGTTTCAGAAACTTGCTTTTTCTATACTTTTCATGTCATTCATTTCTTGTAGGGAGGTATTTATATTTAGACTTAATATCTGTAACTTGTTTAAATTCTAAAAGTAGTGATTGTTCCTCACAGGAAAATTGGAAAACATAAAGATAAAAGTTACCCAGAGATAAATGCTATTAATATTTCGGTGTACCTTTGTCTTTTCTCAGTGCCTGAACAACTGACGTACGTTCTGCCCGTTTTCACGTTATCTGTGAGCATCCTGCATGCCTTTTAAGACTGCATAATATTCAGTCATCTGGACATGCACATTTAGTGACCTATTTCAGTAGTAATCTGTTGCTGGGATGTTTATGTTGTTTGTTCTTTTTGCTCAAGCTGAGATAAATCTCCTTACACACAAACCTTTGACTACGTCGCTGATTGACTGTATCCTAAGAGCAGACTCCTCCCAGTGGGATTAGTGGGTGAAAAGCTACAGATGGAAAAAAAAGTTCATCACATCCTGCCTTGTTGCTGTCCAAACAGTGGCCCCAGTTTATACTCGGCTGAGGACGAGGCCACCCACCTGCAGCTCTATGAGCATATGACTCCTGAGAACATTTTAACTGTAGTCCAAGTAATTAAATAACTATTCAAGCTATCATGCACTTGTTTTCATTATTTATTTATTTTTTGAGTTGGCTTCTCGTGCTGTCGCCCAGGTTGGAGTGCAGTGATGCAATCATTGCTCATTGAAGCCTCAACTTCCCAGGTTGAAGTGATCCCCCTACCTCAGCCTCCTGAGTAGCTAGGTACAGGCACACACCACCATGCCCAGGTAATTTCTAAATTTTGGTAGAGATGTGGTCTCACTATGTTGCCCAGGCTGGTCTTGAACTCCTGACCTCAGGAGTTCCACCTCCCTAAGCCTCCCGAAGTGCTGGGATTACAGGTGTGAGCCCTCGCTCCTGACCCCAGGCTGGTTTTGAACTACTGGGCTCAAGCGATCCTCCTGCCTTAGCCCCTCAAAGTGCTGGGATTGCAGGCATGAGCCACTGTGCGTGGCAAGTGCACTGGTTTTAGAACAGACGATCACATGTCATGGTAGAGTCTCTACTTGAGAAGATAGGCCCTGGCCCCCAGTGCAGGGAACACGGAGCTGGGGTGGCTGTGGGTGGCTCTGTCCTCATCCTCGGTGCTTCTGGGGGTATGCTGCCCACAGGGGTGCAGTAGATGCTGCAGACCCAGGGAGCCCTGCCCTCTGGGAGGCCCAGTTCCCAGTGCCCCTCCTGGATCCTCCCAGAGCTCCAAGTCTCTGTCACAGCACTGAAGCAATTTAATTGCCCTCCAGCTACACCATAAGCACCACAATAATAGCAACTAACATTTTTCATGCTAACATTTTTCCAGTTCACTAAGTACTAGAAATGCATTTTACTTAATTCTCACAAAAGCCTTAGGTAGGCGCCATTATTTCCATCCCATAGTGGAGGAAACAGGGGCTGCCCCGTGTGGACCCAGCACTGTGGCCTCCAAAGATACCTCCTGACCGCTGTCCTCCGCTCGCCTCCTTGGATTTAATCTGCACACATCACAGGCCTCTGTAGTTACAGGACCTCAAGTCTGCACTTGATTTTGCTCCCTACTGGCCAGATGACCTTGGTGAAGGCACTTAGGAACTGACGTTCAGTTTTTCTTGTTTTTAACATGGAGATAATTTCATCTGTGTACATCACGCTTACTGCAGGAATCAGATAGATGATCGCACATGCCTGCATAATGGATGCTTGGGAAGAACTGTACAAAAGGTGGTTATAGCCAGGTACATTGTCTCATACCTGTGGTCCCAGCTGCTCAGGAGGCTAAGGCAGGAGGATGACTTGAGTCTGGTAGTTTGAGACCAGCCTGGGCAACGTAGACCATGTCTCCAAAAAACAGACAGACAAAAACACTAGTACTTTTTGTTCTTTTATTCTTCGTGGTCTCTCACAATGTGTCTTGACATCTTAGGCATTCCATTGACACCTGGCTTTTTAAACTGACTGTATTCTTTTCAAACATGTCTAGACCTGGCTCTCTCAGCCTACCTGGTTTGCCAGCTCCCGGGTATTCCACATGCAGACGCAGTACTCAATATTAGGGAAAATAAACTCTATCAGGGGAGGGCCTCTCAGCCTTGGCACTCCTGAGGCCTGGAGCCAGGTCCTTCCTTGCTCTGGAGCTGTCCTGGGCGCTGCAGGATGTTTAACAGCATCGCTGGTCTCCACTGGCTGCGTGCCATGAGGATCCCCACCCCAGTTCACAGAAAATGTTTTCAGATGTGGCCAAATGCCCCCTGGGGACAAAAATTGCCCCCAGTCGAGAACCCCTAAGTTAGGAAATAACAAGACTTTAGGAGTTAAGTTAGGAAAAACATCTAGCAGTGTCCTAAAAAACGGGGGAAGGGGTTTGAACCTGGGGCAGTAGATGATAAGGAGCTGTTTGTAGGTTAAGCCTGGCATAGTGGCACGCACCTCCTGTTGTCCCAGCTTCTCTGGAGGGTGAGGTGGAGGACCACTTGTGTGGTTTTTTTTTTTGGACTGTGTAATTAAGGGTATCATTTATTGTAATATAAGAACATATTCTAAAACAGCTGGGCGAACATGCACAACATAATATGATACTCTTCCGAATTTATATAATTTTTCCTTAAGATATCTATTAAATAATGAGCAATATTATTTTTAAAATGTTAAAATCCTTATCATTGGCCAATGTTGTACTGAATACCACTATTTAAGGAAAAAACCTGGGTAGACCTTTTGTCTACCCTTCCTGCTTTCAAAAGGCCACTTAAACTTACTCATATAAAATAGCACATGAATCTTTAGAGAACACATACAAATAAATGAAGATTTACATATATTAATCTATCTTAAATGTACCATTCTTAAGAAACAGAAAAACACTTACCTTACCTTGAATAGCCATTAGAAAAAACTGTTCAGCCGGGCATGGCGGCTCACACCTGAAATCCCAGCACTTTGGGAAGCCGAGTCGGGCGGATCACGAGGTCAGGAGATCGAAACCATCCTGGCTAACACGGTGAAACCCCGTCTCTACGAAAAATACAAAAAATTAGCCGGGTGTGATGGCGGGCACCTGTAGTCCCAGCTACTCGGGAGGCTGAGGCAGGAGAATCGCGTAAACCCGGGAGGCAGAGCTTGAAGTGAGCCGAGATCCCACCACTGCACTCCATCCTGGGCGACAGAGCGAGACTCTGTCTCAAAAAAAAAAAAAGAAAAAAGAAAAAAACCGTTCGACCAGGGAAGTTCACAGTCCCCAAGGAAGTCAAGTTGTCATCTCCAGATCCTTGGCACCTATTCCAGTTTTCAGAACCAATGGGAATTGATGGGATAACATTAAAAATAGGCTTCTGATCCTGCTGTTGAGAAAGGGATGCTGTATTCATGTCACAGTGGTACATCTGTCCTCCAGAGGTACTCACACCATGAACAGAAATGGCAGACATTTTATTATCAATTATATTTGCTCCAGGAAAGCTTGCCTGACAGTAAACTGTGCCCAGTTTCTCTTGCTTAATTACCCCAGAGGTGCAGAGTTCAATGAAATCTTCCTTTTCTGTTTTCACTTGGGGCAGTGTTACATTGTTGGGGCTTGACAAAAGCAGATCTCCGTTATCCTTAATTTTGGGTTTAGTGTCTGGTAAAATGAGAGGCTTGCAGTCCCCATTCAGGTTTCCTTCCAAAAGGAATGAATCGTCTTCTCCCGCCACAGGAGAAAGCAGACAGTTTTCATCCATCAACAGGTCTGATCTGGTGGAGGACCACCAGGCTGGAGTGCAGTGGCGCAATCTCGGTTCACTGCCAGCTCCACCTCCAGGGTTCACACCATTCTCCCGCCTCAGCCTCCTGAGTTGCTGGGACTTACAGGCGCCCGCCACCACGCCCAGCTAACTTTTAAAAATATTTTTAGTAGAGATGGGGTTTCACCATGTTAGCCAGGATGATTTCCATCTCCTGACCTCATGATCCGCCTGCCTCGGCCTCCCAAAGTGCTGGGATTACAGGCGTGAGCCACCGCACCCGGCTGGAAGACCACTTTTGAGGCCAAGAGTTTAGAGGTCAGATTGGGCAACAGAGCGAGACCCTGTCTCTTCAGTAAAAAAACACACTTTTTTTTTTTTTTTTTTCATGAAAAACACCTGACCTCCAAAGTGACTGTGAGGGTTTTCCAGGGCTTGTTTTTATGTGGCATGCTTACGTGAATACTGTTCAGGTCCTTCGTATTTGTGAAGAAACAAGGTGAGGAGGGCAGTGGCAGGCTGCCCCTCTGGTGGGCACGGTTAGATGTGACTGTCCCAGTAGGAACTCCTAGCCGTGGAGAGTGGAAGCCATCACATCTTCACTTTCTCCAGCCTCTAACTGGGAATTGAGCGTTCCCTGCCTTTATGGAAGCAGGCAGGAATCCACAGTCGTACAAACAGTACCTGTGACTTGGTCACAGATGGAGTCACAGATACTTTGATTTCACAGTTGTAGAAAGCGTCTTAAAGTCTCCTTTATGCTTAGCGCTCCTGTGAAGTGACCTGAGACCCACCTACTTTGTTCGAGAAGCCTATTCGTCCCCTAATACTTAGATGACGGGTTTCAATATAATTGACTTTGTTTGCAGTCCTGTGTAGTTTATGCATTTAAAATATGTTTCTTAGAAGGGTTCAGTAGGTGTCATCAAGCTGCCAGAGAGGTCGCGGGCACAAAGAGAAGGTTAAAACCCTGCTCTAGAAGCTCACAGCCATCTTCCTGAGCAGTTTTCAAATGCCCACCAGTGGGGTGCCGCGAGCCTTCTGGAGACCCAGGCTGCCGTCAGTGTTAGGGGTGCTCTGCTTCCATCCGACTGCGTCAGCACGTCCCATTTGGATGACTTTGGAGGAGCTTTCAGGAAAGATTTTTAGAAATTAATTCTCCTCTAAAAATTATGGTCTGGTTCATAAACATTAAAGTGAGTTGTAAGCACAGAGCTTTAAAGAAGCCTGTGTAGTGCTAGGTTTCTTTTTACTGTCAGGTGGCATGAACTGAGGAAAAACCTTTTTTTAAAAAAAAGTGTAAATACCTGGAGCGGGGGTAGTTAGCAGGGGTCACGACGCGCAGCCAGCATCAGCTCTTCACGCCATCTGCAGGCGTGGCTCCTCACCCTTGCCTGGAAGGGCCTTTGAGTCCCTCTGGTCTAATTGCGCAGTGCAGGGATTCCCTTTTCCATCCCATCTAAAGGGAGGTTGCGGAGGCTGGGCTCGGTGGCTCATGCCTGTAATCCCAGCCAAGGCGGGAGGATGGCTTGAGCCCAGGAGTTTGAGATCAGCCTGGGTAACACAGTGAGACCCTGGCTCTGTTTATTTTTTTTTTAATTAAAACATAAGAGGAGGCTGTCGAACCTTTGACTGTTTTGATCATGGTGAAGATTTATCTTGAAACACTCGTGCAGCATCATTGCCATTTGGGAGCTGGTTAGAAATGCAAGATTCTCAAGCCCACCCCGGACCTTATGAATCGAACCTGTGTTGCAGCCAGATCCGGAGGCATTTTGCACATTAAAGTTTGGAAGCAGAGGCATCTCTTTAAACTGTAACAATAAGAAGGTTAATTGCGTAAGAGCCAGGGGCGGGCTGCCCGAGTCCAGGTGCCCTTAGATGTGCGTCCATTGTGGAGCCTCAGCTTTCCTGGAAGAGCCACAGAGGCGGGTGTGCCCCGTGACTACCAGTAGCTTGCTTCAGAGTCATATTTCATTCCTGGGTTAGCGCTTTGTAGATCTGGTGGAACACTCTGATTGTCTGTTACATAATGTAGATTGCAGAAATTTTTCTTTGAAATAGAAGTGCTTTTCAATTTGTTTGATTCTGAATTTCATTAAAATTTGGTGATATCGTGATGTATTTTACAGATCCTTATTAGGGGCCTGCTTCATGCCAGGCCCAGTTCGAAGTGCAAAGGAACAGCAGTGAACAAAGCAGACCAAAAACACAGCTGCCTTGCTGAGCATCGAGAAGTCTTGCTGAGAAGGACATTTGAGTATAGATGGGAAGGCACAGGGGGCGCTTCCAGGCAGAGGGGACAGCCAGGGCAAGGGCCCCAGGAGGATGTGACGGCTGTGCCCAGGGCAGCAGTGCATGGAGTGAAGAGCTGGGGGAGGACTGGACGTCAGGTTGCAGGGGCCGGGCAGAGAGGGTCTTTGTGGGTCGTGGGAAGAGGCTGGCCGTGGAGAGGAAGCGAGCAGCTTCTCGTTGCCTTCCTAGCAGTAGCAGAAGGCAGCATTTGGAGCTGGTCAGTCTTCCCTCTCGTGCACATCAGGCCAGATGACGAGTCCTGTGGGTGAGCCTGAGTCAGAGAGCATTTGAGTCGAACATAGATCACGTGGAGCAAACTGACTTCACCAAAAATAACCCCAAAACAGCATTTCTGGGAAACACAACTGAAGACAGCTTTCAATGTAAACAAAGGAACAAAGTTATGATAAAGGCTTGGTTGGAAAAAGTGAACATTTGGAAAACTGAGAAGAAATGCCTTGGGGAAATACACGGAGGAAAACGGGTCTTTCTTTTCCAGCAGTTGCCATTCTAAGGAGTTTTCCTTCCTGTCTTGATGTCAGATGCAGTGCGTGTGTTTTGCTTGGGTGGCTCACGGGCTTTCCCCTTCCACTTGTGGTTGTGGCAGACGGACCTAGAGCCTTTAGCTCTTCCTGTCTGTGTGGGGAAAGGACTTCCTGTTTTCTCTGGGTCTCCTCTTTGTCCTTGCTGGGAATGGACCGGATGATGGGTGCAGTATAAAACCCGGACTTGGGGTGGTGGTTGGTTCTCAGCCTAGCCGCAAATTAGAATCACCAGAGAAGCTTCAGGCACAAAACAAAAGAAGCCTCATTTCCAGAACTCTGATTTTGGTGGGGAGTGTGGGACGTGGTCTTCTCAGGGCCTTGGTGTGCCAGTGTGCCATCCAGGCCGAGAAGCACTAATCAGTACCGCTCTCCTCCTCTCCAAGGCTGTGTTCTCCCCTGCTCAGCCCTTCTCTCCCCTTCCTCCCCCAGCAGGTTGAGAGTCGGGAGGCTGGTTTTCCTTTGTGGCTGTTTGGAGTGTTTTAGGGTGGGCAGGCGGTGTGTGTGTGTGCAAGAACGCACTGATCACACGTGTTTCTTTTTCTTTTGGGGGCAAGGAGGTTCGCCACTACCAGCAAAGTTGGAACTGCTGATCCTGGTTGTCAAGACAGCTCACTCTCAGCAGCTATGCGTGGTGGTGTGCACCTGTGGTCCCAGTTACTCAGGAGGCTGAGGTGGAAGGATCACTTGAGCCCAGGAGGTTGAGGCTGCGGTGAGTTACGATTGTGCCACTGCATTCCAGCCTGAGTGACAGAAGATACTTTTTTTTTTTCTCCTGAGATGGAGTCTTGCTCTGTCACCCAGGCTGGAGTGCAGTGGCATGATCTCAGCTCACTGCATCCTCCACCTCCTGGGTTCAAGCAATTCTCCTGCTTCAGCCTCCCGAATAGCTGGAATTACAGGCGCCCGCCACCACGCCCGGCTAATTTTTGTATTTTTAGTGGAGACGAGGTTTCATTCACCGTGTTGGCTAGGCTGGTCTCTTAACTCCTGACCTCAGGTGATCCACCCGCCTCGGCCTCTCAAAGTGCTGGAATTACAGGCATGAGCCACTGCGCCCAGCCGAGACTCCGTCTCTTAAAAAAGAGAAAAGGCAGCTCTCTTTCTCTTCTTAGAACCAGGACTTAGAATGTATATCAGAGTAGCTAAGAGAATGTGGAGGTTCATGCGTCAGGCCAAACTGAATGGACTCTGCCGTGGTTATATTTCTTTTGTTTTTTTGAGATAGGGTCTTGCTATCACCCAGGCTGGAGTGCAGTGGTGTCATCATACCTCACTGCAGCTTCAAACTCCTGGGCTCAAGCGATTCTCCTACCTTAGCCTCCCAAGTAACTGGGACTGCAGGCACACGCCATGACACCCAGCTAATTTTTCTGTTTTTGTAGAAATGGGGTCTCAATATGTTGCCTAGTGGCCTCAAGTGATCCTCCTGCATTGGCCTCCCAAAGTGCTGGAGTTAAAACAGGTGTGAATCATTGCACCTGGCTATGTTTCTTTTTTCTTTTTCTTTTTTTTTTGAGACAGAGTTTCACTCTTGTTGCCCAGGCTGGAGTGCAGTGGCGCAATCTTGGCTCACTGCAACCTCCAGCGCCTGGGTTCAAGTGATTCTCCTGCTTCAGCCTCCCCAGTAACTGAAATTACAGGCGTGTGCCACCATGCCTGGCTAGTTTTGTATTTTTAGTAGAGATGGGTTTCACCATGTT
>NW_012121376.1:2805732-2821386 GCF_000951035.1 Colobus angolensis palliatus
GCTAATTTTTTGTATTTTTAGTAGAGACAGGGTTTCACCGTGTTAGCCGGGTTGGTCTCGATCTCCTGACCTCGTGATCCACCCACCTCGGCCTCCCAAAGTGCTGGGATTACAGGCGTGAGCCACCGCGCCCAGCTTTGGCTGTGTTTCTTGTACAGTTAACATGTTAACTTCCTGAGTTGTCTTGCAAAGTAATATTTACTGTTTGGAACTAAAAATCTCCTTGTGTAAGGTTTGCATCGTACTTGTATCGGTTCTGTTACCTTGTTTAATGGGAAAGGAGTTCGTTTCTGGGATCTCTAACCATTGAATAATGAAAGAGACTGTTAAATCAGAAAGAAATCACCCAATTTAAATTACAAATATAAGTAATCCACAAAATTTAGTTTTCTTGATAACATGTTAGTAATGTTATCCAAAGAGTTGACTTTCTGGAGGAGTTACTGCATGGCTAGGACCTTTTTTTTTTTTTTTTTTTTTTTTTTTTTACTTTAAAAAAAATTTAAATAGAGACAGGGTCTCGCTATGTTACCCAGGCCAGTATCAAACTCCTAGCTTCAAGCAGTCCTCCTGCCTTAGCCTCCCAAAGTGCTGGGATTACAACCATGAGCCGCTGCACCCGGCCTTATTTTCTCGAGTTATATAAACTTACCAATTATGTAGCCCTGTGACGAGTTGCTTTTCTTGGAAGGCATCTGTTGAGCCGCGTGGGATCTGTTAGTCCCTCTCCCTGCATGAACAGTCCAGGAGGGCTTCCTGCTGGGGGGCAGGGGCTTTGACAGAGCTGGGAGCAGAGGATCTCACTGTGGACTTGGGTGTGGCCCCTGTAGCTCGCTGTCTGTGGGATACAGCAGGTGCTGGTCCTGCCGGAGTGGCGGCAGTCTCCACCCTTTCCTGCAAACTCCAGCCTCCGCCTCCACTTTCATCCTGTCTGAGGTCGAGGCCACACCTACCTGGCCAGCCCTCTGCAGAGTGAGTGCTGTGATCTGTGCTTGCCAGTGAACTTAGGGGATGTCTTGGTCAACTGCCACCTACCGTCCAGGTGTGAGATGAAAGAACAAACAGAGGCTGGAGAGGTCAGGCCATTTTCCAGGTTGCTTGTGCCGTGGACTTTCCCATACTGTGAATGCAGCATTGCTTATCAGCTCTTTTGATGAACTTTAAGATCTTACGCCTCTCTCTTATATCCTCTGAAATTTTGAAATACATTGAGACCGTAAAGAAGTTACAGCATTGACCATTTTTATTCTTCTAAATCCTGCAAGTTATAAATGTGTTTTGGCTGTGAAATTTTAAAATATTGATTGAGGGGAGAATGAAAATTATTGCTACCCTCTCCTCTCGCCCCTCTGGGCCCCTTCCAGCTTATTCCACATTCACACCATCACTGAACCCAGGAAGCAGGAGGGGTGGGATGATTCTGGTTGGCCCTTGGCTTGTTTCTGGGCTTGGTGTGTGTTGGGAGCGCTGGTGGTCAGGAGGGCCTCCCCCACCCACAGCTCGGGGGCAGCCGTCATCTGCAGGTACACTGTCTGCTTAGCAGGTCTCTGTCAGTGGGGACTGAGGGTGTGCCCCTCTTTCCCTATCACAGGCACTCCTGCAGTGGGCACACCCTGTCAGGTCTTTTTCTCACGTGTGAGTACGTTGTATGATGAATTCCTAGAAATGGAATTGGGATATAATTTTAGGATATGCTTTTTCAAACTGTACCCCAAATAGACCCAGTTGTATTCTGTTCTTTGCTGTTGTTTTTAGAGCATTTTATGATTTCAGATTTATAGGAGGAGAATGTTAAGTTCTGCTGTTTAATTCATTTTATAGGGAACTATTTGATTTGAAGAAATGTGAAAATAAAAGTTTGCCACAAATAAAAATATATATTTCACACCACCTTGGCTAATATAGTTTCTTTTTTTTTTTTTTTCTTTTTTCTTGGAGATGGAGTCTTACTCTTTTGCCCAGGCTGGAGTATAGTGTCACCATCTTGGCTCACTGCAACCCCTGCCTCCCGGATTCAAGTGATCCTCCCACGTCAGCCTCCCAAGTAGCTGGGACTACAGGCAGTTGCCACCACGCCCAGCTAATTTTTGTATTTTTAGTAGAGATGGGGTTTCACCATGTTGGCCAGGCTGGTCTTGAACTCCTGGGCTCAAGAGATCCACGCGCCTCAGCCTCCCAAAATGCTGGGGTTACAAGTGAGCCACCACACCTGGCCTCTTTGGCTACCATAGTTTCTGTGCACCCTGATGAACCCCAGCCACAAGACGTAAGCTCCCATGTTTGGCTCAGGTTATCTGAGCTCTTTTGCATTTTCAGTGGAGAGTAGTAGGTGAAATTTTCATCTTTTTGGGGAAAGCTTATTATTATAGTAATATGTGGTTTGTAGAAAAATGGAAACCAAGGTAATTATGAAAGACTTAATTAACAAATAAAATTGTCCCCTTATTAACTCCGTGGGAGAAAATAAGATGATTCTGTTTCTGTTCCCTCAGATCACTCCAAGAACCGAGGCTCCTGTCAGCAGTGTCAGTAATAGTTTGGAGAATGCCCTGCACACATCAGCACATTCCACGGAGGAGTCGCTGCCCAAGAGGCCCTTAGGAAAACATAGCAAAGGTGAGTGCACGTGAGGGCTTTAGGAGGATGTCTGACGGACAGAGGATGGGCACACCCCAGATCCCCGTGAGGGCATTGTTAAAATGCTTTCAGATCTTTCATAAATGCTAATCTTACGTGTATTTTTCTAAATTCTGTAAGTAATACATGAATATACTTTGTCTGTAAAAATCTCAAATATTGATGTTTATTGAGGAGAAGTCCAGATGTGGTATCTCATGCCTGTAATCCCAGCACTTTGGGAGGCTGAGGCGGGCAGATCACTTGAGGTCAGGAGTTCGAGACCTGCCTGGGCAACATGGTGAAACCCCGTCTGTACTAAAAATACAAAAATTAAGCTGGGCATGGTGACACACACCTGTAATCCCAGCACTTTGGGAAACCAAGGCGGGCTGATCACGTGAAGTTGGGAGTTCGAGACCAGCCTGACTAACAGGAAGAAACCCTATCTCTACTAAAAATACAAAATTAGCCGGGCATGGTGGCACATGCCTGTAATCCCAGCTACTTGGAAATCTGAGACAGGCGAATTGCTTGAATCCGGGAGGTGGAGGTCATGGTAAGCTGAGATCACGCCATTGCACTCCAGCCTGGGCAATAAGAGCAAAACTCCGTCTCAAGAAAAAATTAGCCAGGCCTGGTGGTGCACACCTGTAATCCCAGCTGCTTGGGAGCCTGAGGCAGGAGAATTAGCTGAGTGTGGTGGCGCCTGCCTGTAATCCCAGCTACTCAGGAGGCTGAGGCAGGAGACTCGCTTGAACCCGGAAGGCGGAGGTTGCAGTGAGCCGAAATCATGCCACTGCACTCCAGTCTGGGTGATAGAGTGAGATTCCATCTCAAAAAAAAAAAGGGTGGGAGGAATAAGTTTTACACCCTCCCCCCACCACATGGAAATCAGCCTTAACCACTAGAGCAGTGTTGTCCTGAAGCGCTCTCTGTGGTGACGGAGTGTTTTCCGCCTGTACCAAGTTGGTCGTCGCCAGCCACACGTGCCTTCTGCGCACTTGAAACATGGCTAATGTGACTGGCTACCAGAGTCTTTATTTTTCTTTAATGTACACGTGGACAGCTCAGTGTGGGTGGTGAGGCGCGGCCTGAGCCCCTGTGGCTCTGCACGCCAGCCTCTGCAGTGTTACAATCAGCTGCAAAGTTGCTAACCATGCCATGGTAGTGGAGGCTTTGGGGAGGGGAGAGTAAGGTGGTTTGTAGGACTGGATAGACCAGATAATGCATTCCCGGTAAAATAAATGCTTATGTGGTTTGCAGAATCATCAGTAGTGGGGAGAGAGAGACAAGGGTGGCGCTTTTCACTGGGGTCACTTGTCCTGAGCCCCAATGGCTTGGAGGCACCGAGGCCAGCTGTGTCCACATCTGCCGGCCTCTGTTCTCCCCGTGTTATTTACAAAGATGTTTGTCTACTTGCAGGTGCACCACGTGAGGCCCAGAGCCACACTCGCCTGCCCCGTGTGCTCTCCCCCTTGTCCCCATCCCTGGCGTGGCGCTTCCTGCCTTCCACAGGCTTTATGACTGCTTTGTTTCTAAAGTCTCGTTCTGACAAAGCCATTGAGAGCCTGTCTTGATTTAGATCCTAACTCCGGAAGGACCCGTTTCCCCGGCAGCTGCAGCCTGTGTTGATGTATGTGATGAGTACGGTATGGTATGGAGACAGTAACTCCTTACTGCAGCCCTGCGAGGGCACCTGTCCCCACTTGACCCTCTTAGCAACCCTCTGAGGTCGCAACAGTCTTTGTCTTATCCACTGCTCTTGGGAGAGTCTGTGGCTGTTAGTTGAGCGTCTTCACCACAGCCTCATCCTGGAGGTGCCGCAGTGCTCCAACCCCGGAGCTGGACACTTGGCATTGGAATTGCAGGGAGTCCCTCCGCTGTAGAAAGGGCTCCTCCTCTTCCTTCCCCACGTCATCCAGGAGAAAGGCCTGCTGTGGAGTGCTGCTTCCTTTGTCCCCAGACGGTCCAGCCTAGGAACCTGTGCCCTGCACACCCTGTGAATCTTAAGGGATGGACTCTTCAGTGCTTTTTCTTCAAGACATAATTGTTGACATCCCCATTCTTTCTTTTTTTTCTGTATAATTTCAAAATAGCGAGTATCTGTCATTGTCTTGTCTGCATGCTTTGGTGCCCAGAGAGACAGAGGGTGAGCTGACTCTCATGTGAGCTGTGGCAAAGCCTGCGTAGGCTGGCGGGTCGGCTCTGAGGCCATGAGTGGCTGTTCTCAAACCCTACAGTGCGTAAAATACTGCAGTGAGCAGACGCTCTTAATTATCTGCAGCATTCTGCGTTCATTGGTCATAGAGAGTCATGGTTTCTCTTGTCCAGAAATTGGCAAGCGAGTTAACTTGGTTTTCTTAGTCACTTTTCATGTGAATCCTTTTAATATTCTGTTGGGTGCAGGTTATTGCTCTTCAGAAAGTTTAAAGTCACTCTTAAGTTGTATAGTTTTATTACTATAATGTTTTCTCTCTGTCTTTTCTGTATCCTACTTCTGTTTTGGTTTTTCTCTGCTTCTTCAGAAGCCCTATAGTGATACAGTTTAACTTACAGAGTGGTCAGGCACTTTAAACATTTCTTAGTATATAAAAGCTCAGGAAACAACAGTCCAAGCACGTGACTAACTTACATAACAGATACTGACTTACATCATCTTCCTAACAGCCCTGTGAGGGTTGATTGTACCTATTTAATTCTAACTGATCCCATGTGGTGCTTTTTACCCCATTTTACAGATGGGAGAACTGAGTCACAGATAAGACCTTTTCCTGAGGTCAGCTGGGATTCAAAGCCAGAGCTCATGCTCTTAACCCTGTGGCCAGCTGAAGAAAAGAGCAAAGGAAAAGAAGGGTAGGACTGTGCTGAAAGTGGGAAACACACAGTGGTATGGGCAGTGCCTACAAGTACACATTAACTAGCGAAATCATTCCTGTTTTTCCTGACCTATTTATTGTGAACGTTTTCCAGTTCAGGAGTAGAGATTGTAGCCTAGTAAGCCCCGTACCCGGTGCCTGGCTGCAGCTCCAGGTCACTGTGTGTGGCTTCTGAGTCCCCTGAACTTGTGGATGTGGCTGAGAACTGCAGGGCACTCTCCAAGCGTTCCAGTCCCCGTATTGATGATTTACTGAAACCTAGGGAAGCTGTCGTAATGTACAAGCTAAGATGGAAACTGCTTTTAGTAATACTCTCAACAAAGTAAGTTCTGTAACTTTGGACTTTGAGGAATTAGAATTTTTTAAAGTTTTCTTTTTGTGAGACAGTGAAGGAGGTATACTTTCATTAAACTTGTTTATATACCAGTAGTTCTCAACCTTTTTGGTCTTAGGACCCCTTTGCACTCTTAAAAATTAGAGGTTCCAAAGAATCCATGTTTATGTGGGTCATATCTATAGGTATTTACCATATTATCAATTACAACTCAGCTTTTTAAAAATTGTGTTTTTTTTATTTTAACCTAAATGAATGTTTTCCATTGTGTGCCCCTGGGGTTTGTGTTTACTATGCCATCCAAACTCCAAAGTCTTGTACTTTTGGTAAAAAAAAAAAAATCTATCCCAACCAGTTAGAACATGAATTCTAAGAAGACAAGAATTCATCTAAAATCTAAATTCTAAAATGCCCTCAGTCTGTGGCCTTTCCTGGGTTGTGCTGGGATTCCAGTGTGCAGCTGGAATCAAGCCTTGATAGTTTCGATTTCTTTATTGGCTGTTTATCCAACATTTTATTATGAGGACTTTGAAACACACAGTCAAGTTCAGGAAGTTCCACAGTGAGGACCCTCCACCTAGATTAGACAGTTTCATTTTACTGCATAGATGCTTTTCAACTCACAGTGGGGGTTGCAAGTTGAAAATACCATAAGTTGCAATGCACCGAATACAGCACACATGCTAAACATCATGTCTTAGCCTAGCCTAGCCTATCTTAAATGTGCTCAGAACACTTGCATTAGCCTACAGATGGGCAGAATTATCTGACACACAGCCTACTTTAAAGTGTTGAATCTCTCATGTCATCTATTGAGTCTGTACTGAAAGTGGAAACGGAATGGTTGTATGGGCACTCGAAGCAGTTTCTTCTGAATGCATGTTGCTTTTGCACTGTTGTAAAGTCGAAAAATCATTAACTCCAGCCTTCTTTCAGTCAGGGACCGTCTGTACTATTTTTAAGCTGGTTGCCTGTAGCATTCCTCAGCCAGGGATTCTGATTTGAGCCCTAGGGCACAGAGAATCATTTGAGTGACTGTTTTCTCAATTTCCCTAAGGAAAATGTGATTAGAGACATAGGAGTAAAGTTCTTCATCGTGTAAGAGCTGTAGGACAATAGGACTTTGCTCCCTCTATGAGCCCCCCAGTTAAGAGAAGCAACAGGAATGCAGTACACATCTTTACCTTTTCAGGCTCCACTCTGAGTTAATGTTGAGCCACTCCATGTGACACAGAAGCCTGTTGTCACTGTGTTGTTCAGTGGGGTGCCGAGGCCAGCTCATGGTATCTCCTGAGAGCCTGTTGTTCACTTTCCAAGATTTTTTTTTTTTTGAGACAGAGCTTCACTCTTGTTGCCCAGGCTGGAGTACAATGGCACGATCCCGGCTCACCACAACCTCCACCTCCCGGGTTCAAGCATTTCTCCTGCCTCAGCCTTCTGAGTAGCTGGGATTACAGGCATGTGCCACCACGCCCCGCTAAGTTTGCATTTTTAGTAGAGATGGGTTTCTCCATGTTGGAGAAACCTCCGGTGATCCACCTGCCTTGGCCTCCTACAGTGCTGGGATTATAGACGTGAGCCTCTGCGCCCGGCCTCCAGGATTTTCTAAAGCCCACTGGTGTTGCATTGGTGGCTGATGGTGGCATGTCGTCAGCCATGGCGGGGCATTTATGCTTTGTGGGTCGGCAGATGACACAGGTCAGGGGCTTCCCTGTCCTCACCAGTTGTCAGCCGTTTACCAGGCCTCATCAGTGCAGCTCTGCCCCATCCTGTATGTGTCCTTGTCACATGGATCCAGCTACGTGTGCTCTGCACCGTGTAAGACAGGCCTAGGATTTTTGCATATATTTTAAGAAAGTAAAAGGAAAAAGGTGATAGTCTTTTATATTGTCCATATTATTTACTATTTCCACTGCTCTTCATTTTATCCTGAAAATTGGAATTTCCATCTGGTCTCATTTCCCGTCAGCCTGAAAAACTTCCTTTCACATTTCTTTCAGTGCAGTTCTGCTGACAGTGGATTTTAGTTTTCGTTTATCTGAAAATATCTTTGTTTTGCCTTCATTCTGGCTAATTATGGAATTCTTCATTGAGGGTTTTTGTTTTAACTTTAGCAATGTCAATTTGCTATATTCTGGCTCTTATTTTCCTAATGAAAAGTCCTCTAGCATTTGTATCGCCGTATGCCATGGGCCATTTTTCTGTGGCTGCTTTGAAGATTTTCTCTTTATCTTTGGTTTGGAATGGTTTGTCTATGATGTGCCTTGGTGTAATTCTCTTTTATTTCTTGTTTACTGAACTGCTTGTGTCTGAGCTTATGCTGTTCACTACAACATAAACTTTTCGGTCAGTATTGGAGTATTCTTTCTTCCTCATTCTCCTTCTCTTCTCCATCTGAGACTCTAGTTTTCATGTATGAGAAACCTTTGGTCTTGCCCCACAGATCTGAGCTGAAACTCAGTTCATTTTTCAAATTCTTTTCTCTCTCTCCCTCAGACGGGACATTTTCTTTTTATCTATCTTCAAGCTCTTGTACCCTTCTGTCATTTTCAGTCTACTGGAACACTAAGCTAATGGATGTTTTCATACCAGATACTGTATTTTTAGTTTTAGAATTTCTATATGGTTCTTTTTTATAATTTCTGTTTCTCTGCTGAGTTTCTATCTATTCACTTATTGTGAGCATTTTTGTTTTTACATCTTTGAACATCATTATAATAGCTGCTTTCCAATCCTGGTCTGCCAGTTTCAGCATTGGGGTCACTTAGGGCTGGTGTCCATTCATCACACTTTCTCGAGTATTCCTCACATTTCCCTATTTTTGTGAATGTCTAATTTTAGATTGTGCCATTGTGCATGATTATAGTTTCCGTCTTTTCTCGTGTTCTGAAGAGTGTTGTTTCTCTCTTGCAACAGGGAATATTGTTTGGACAAGGTCGAGGCTTCTGCTGCTGGGGCGGGCAGCAGATGGAGGTGCCTTAGTCCTTAGACTGCACCAGCTGTGTGAAGCCGGCCCTCCACCCGTGGCTGGGGCAGCAGGTGTGCAGTGGGCACGTGCAGAGCCTGGGCTTTGCCTGGGAGGCTCTCCTTGGTGGGCAGCTGCGCTCATCCCAGCCCTATCCCCTCTTCCCAGGGCCGAGCACTGACAGGGGCACTGACGGGGCCTGCCCTCGGGTGAAAGGCACAAACCTGCACCCTCCCGTATTCTGCGGCCTTCCTCCAGGTTCTGCCTGCTCTCACTACTCTCCAGTGACTTCAGAGGGGTGTTTTGTTCTGTAAATACATTTTTTCCCAGGATTTTTCTTTGTTATTTGTGGAATAGGAGCTGTTGCCATGACTGGGGCCCAGCAGGCCCAGGTCGTGCCACGTGCCCTTAGTCGGGCTCTACGCGAGTGCTGCTCGCTTCCAAGCATGGCTCTGTCCCCCAGGAGCCCCCACTTCCTTCTAGCAGGTGGCTTTGCTGGAGGTTGTCACAGGTCAACGCTCCATCTTCCAGCTTGTTCAGAAGCCAATCTGCCCCTCTCTTCCGCCTCCCCTCCCAGGCTGGGTCCGCTCCTCTGTTGAGGGAGATGGGTGCTTGGCATCCCCCTCTGTGTTCAGTCTTCTCTCCTTTCTCAGGGCCCCCAAGGTATCCCCACTTGGGCGTGGGCACACGTGTGCACTTGGGCCGCCTGAGCCCTCCTCCTGTCACCACACAGCCATGCTGCCGGAAGGCATGAGGCTTCGCTGTTTCTTTCACTTCAGCACCTGCACCACTCACCCCAGCCTCAGCATCTGCACCTCCCTGAAGCTGCTCTCACAGAGGGTCATGAGGGGCTCCTCAGTTGACAAGCAAGGTAGGTGCTTTCAGAGCTCACTACCTTTTCCTGGCATTTGTGACTGCCCCGCCCCAAACTCCATCCTCCCTTGGCTGCTTCTGTGTTTTTAAAATTGTGAAACGTCATCCCTGTGAAGCCGGTGGGCTCCATTAAATCGGTTTCCTGAGAACACCCTTGCCTGGCTTTCCCCTTGCCTTTCTGTTTCCTTTGAAATTCCCTCTTCTCGTGTCCCTCAAAGGCTAGTGGTCCTGATAGCGCTCTTCTGTACCCTGCTTTATGCTTTCCCTGAGCCGTCTTACCTGAGCCTGTTCTGCAGCCACTATCCCTCTCTCGGTGGCTTTCAGCTCTGAGTTCAGCTGAAACTCTTGCAGACTCCAAGTCCTTGTCAGCCACTGGTAACGTGAATATTTTCACCCATGCAGCCAGTGGGTACACAGTCGCCTGCCCGGCATGGAGCTGCCAGCTCCTGCATGCCCTCGACATGGTTCCAGTATTTGTGATTGATCCCAGCAATCGAATGCTTAGAGCAGAAACCTGGAAGTCCAAGGCAGCTTCTCTCCCACATGGTGGCCCTGGCCCTGCGAGGCTGTCACCACTTCTTCCCCGTCATCTGGGCCTCCATCTTATCTGTCACTTCATGCGTCCCTCTGTCTTTGGCCTTGCCCCTCTTCAGTCTGTCTGTCAAGCAGGGACCAGTCCAGTACACCCTGCGTCACTGCACGCCCCTGCTTACGGCTTGTCCGCGGTGGCTCAAGGACGCTGCAGTCAGCCCACACTTGCCCAGCCCTGCGCCGTGCAGGGAGAGCCAGGATTCCTTTTGCTCAGGCGAGGACATGTGGCTTTGAGGGATGAAATAACTGCCCAGGCTCATGAGCTAGAAAGTGTCACATTTCAAACCAAGACATCTGAATGCAGCAGACCTGCAGGATTTCTTTTCCATATTCACCGTGGTGTCACCAGCCAGGGAGCTGCTGCCTCTGCATGACCTTCTTCCTTCCCCGTATCAGCTCCTGACACTCCCCTTCCGCTCTGAGGCAAACAGCACTGTCCTGCTCCTGGGCCCTGACTGCAGCATCCCTCTGCCCAGAATAGACCCTGCCCTTGAAGCCTAGCGCAGCATCACGTCTTTGAACCTTTTCATTTTTATATCACTTATGGCTGGCGCTGTGCTTAGAGCATACTAATGCCAAGCAGAATGTTTACCTTAATATGTAAATAAGTGACATTCCTAGGGCCCCTAAATTCAAGTGCCACATTACTAATCATTAAAAATGGAAATTTGGGCGCAGTGGCACACGCCTATAATCCCAGCACTTCGGGAGGCCAAATTGAGTGGATCACCTGAGAGTCAGGAGTTTGAGACCAGCCTGACCAACATGGTAAAACCCCATCTCTACTTAAAATATAAAAGTTAGCACACGCGCCTGTAATATCAGCCACTTGGGAGGCCGAGACAGGAGAGTTGCTTGAGTCCGGGAGGTGAAGGTTGTAGTGAGCCAGGATCACACCATTGCACTCCAGCCTGGGCAACAAGAGCAAAATTCTATCTCAAAAAAAAAGGCTGGGCGCGATGTCTCACGCCTGTAATCCTAGCACTTTGGGAGGCCGAGGTGGGCGGATCACCTGAGGTCACGAGTTTGAGACCAGCCTGGCTAACATGGTGAAACCCCTTAGCTGGGCATGGTGGCATGCACCTGTAAACCCCAGCTACTCGGGAGGCTAAGGCAGGAGAATCGCTTGAACCCAGGAGGCGGAGGTTGCTGTGAGCCGAGATCGTGCCATTACACTCCAGCTTGGGCAACAAGAGCAAAACTCCATCTCAAAAAAAAAAAAAGGAAAGGGTGTTCATTTCCTGTTTTTGCTACTTTAAAAATATTATCAGGCGCAGTGGCTTACGCACTTGGGGAGGCCGAGGCAGGCAGATCACTTGAGCTCAGGAGTTCCACACGAGCCTGGGCAACATGGTGAAAACGCTTCTCTACAAAAAAGACAAAAATTAGCCAGGCATGGTGGCGCACGCCTATAATCCCAGCTACTCAGGAGACTGAGGCAGGAGAACTGCTTGAGCCTGGCAGGTGGAGGTTGCGATGAGCCAAGATCATGCCATTACACTCCAGTCTGGGCAATAGGAGTGAAAGCCTGTCTCAAAAAAAAAAGAAAAAAAAAAAGAGAATCTATTGTCTGCTTTATGTTTTACGAATTATTCACTACTTTTGTTTCTCTTTGTGAAGAACAAATGAAATTAACACAATGTAAAGATAATAACCAAAGAAAAATAAATTATATCATGTTCTTAAGTATAATATGGTATGTCCTAAAAAGATGTAGGGAAGAAGCAGCAGTTTCGTCAGTGTGATAGTGAATGTTCACATTCTAACAACAGCTGAAAGAAGTAATGCTTCTAAAAATTATCCCATTAACATAGACAAGTAAAGTGAGAAAGTAAGTTGATATTTTAGGAAAATTATTATTTAACTGCTAGTCTTAAGAATACAGTTTTCCAATTTTTAAATGGAAACTGGCTTTTGGTAATAAAATTTTAAAGCAGGAAGTATCTGGTATGATTGTGGTACAGCTCTTAGTTCAGGTGTGAAGACATTTGGTTGTATTGTATAGAACTTAGAAGGGATGTCTCCTGGAAAACAGTCCTGGTTCTTTTTCTCTCTTTTTTCTTTTCTTTCTTTCTTTCTTTTCTTTTTCTTTCTTTCTTTTTTTTTTTTTGAGACAGGGTCTCACTCTGTTGTGCAGGCTGGAGTGCAGTGCCTCAGTTTTTCAGCTCACTGCAGCCTTGACCTCTGGGGTCCTCCTGCCTGAGGTCCTCCTGCCTCAGCTTCCCGAGTAGCTGAGACCACAGGCGCACACCACCATGCCCAGCTAACTTTCATATTTTTGTAGAGACAGGGTTTCGACATATTGGCCAGGCTGGCCTTGAACTCCTGGGCTCACGTCATCCACCCACCTCGGCCTCCCAAAGTGCTGGGATCACAAGTGTGAGCCCCACGCCTGGCTTATCCCAGGTCATTTTTTAAACTCTCCCCTCTACTATGAATATTCCCTTTACTGTGATTTTTTTAAGCATAATTTTGGTAATTATTGAAGTGGTTTCTTATTGAGAATATAGATTAAACCACTTAATAAAGATACCTTGAAAGCAAATTAAAGAAAGACATTTGGCAGAAAACTACTGGATTTTTTCTCTACGTCTCTGTTGACCTAAAGAGAAAGGGACTGGGGTTTGCTCTCTTGGTGGTGTTGCTGAGTTGGTGGGGGTTTGTCGCTGCACCTCTGCTGCTGAGTGCTCTTCTCTCCTTCGTGATCATGGATGGAGGGCCTAGGATCCCAGGAACCATGGTGCCCTTTCCCCTGCCCCTCACCCTCTCTTCTCTGCATCTGTCCCTTCCTACTTCTCTTCATAGTTTTAGGGATAGGAACATTAAAGTGTGCCCAATTATTTTTATAAGGTTTTGTTCTAGAGAAAGGATGTAAGGAAGCTTGTAAAGACAGACCACAACAGGATTAAGAGACGCCTGGGATGTGTTGGTCAGCCACAGCTGTGTTAACAGCAGACTAGCAGAGCTCAGGAGCACCCAAGATGAGCGCCTTCCTCACGGATGAGCCAGCATGGGCTGGCCGCTGTCAGCTGAGCTATGCTGGGTGACTGTTCAGGTCATAGTGGCTGGAGTGGCTCTGACTCAGGTGTCCCTCATCCTCCTTGAACTGGTGACCAAGGGCACGTGGGAGCCATGAGGATTCGTAAGGCTGAGCTTGGGCCGGCACGCGGTCATTTCTGCCTCTTTGTGATGTCCACAGCGAGTCTCATGGCCACACCCCCGAATTCAAGGATAGGAAGGTCTACACCACCGTAAGCCAGCCACAGCATGGATTTCAGTGTGACGAAGGGTAAAGAACTGTGGCAGAGAATTCAGACTACTGTAAAGTACACAGATAATTCAGAGAACAGAGGCTGATCATTTTGATAAGTATCCTACTTAGGGAAACTCCAGTTAACATTCTCTGGGAGGTTGAGGGGATATTGCATTTGTCAGATGAAAGCTGGGTGCCATGATAAAAGAAAAAATGAAGACCAAGAAAGAGTTGTTGGGATGTAAAAGTGACCGCCAGAACAAAACATTCAGTGGTGTTCGAGGATTGCTGAACGTGGAGATACAAGGTAGAGAGAAGGTGAGTGGCACAGATGGGCGGCCAAGCTCGGCCTCTGAAACGCAGGGTGTCTGGAAGAGAAGATGAAAGGAAGGAGCGTATTCAGCACGCATGGGCAGAAAACGGCCTCGTGAGTCTTCCCTCGAAAGGGCAGACCGAGTGCTGAGAAAGGTGAGTTGAAAACACCCATATCGAGACGCATTGTTGTTTCTGATAAGGGATCAAGAAATAATCTTACACATTTTCAAAGGAGAACAACAAAACAGATCTCACCTGTGAAGAAACCAGAATTAGGCTAACTTGGACTTGCTGTTTGCAACAGTGGATGCCAGAGGACTGTGGAAAGTCAAGTTTTGAATGAAAGTTATTTTCATTGAGAATAATTCAAAACATTTCAGATTTTGGAGCATTTTGGATTTCAGATTTTCGGATTAGGAATACAACCTGTATATGGAAATGGAAGAAGTTAATGATTGTGAAGATCATCTTCCTATAGAAGAATGGTATGCATTCCAAACAGTAGATTACACATATATTAATGCAATTAGGTTTTTTCCACCAACAGAAGAAAGAAAGGCAGTTAACTCCAGAGGACTCATACCTTCATGCTTATACACACAGATTGTCCAGGGATGCCATGATTCAAGTCACCAGTCATCAGGGAAATACACATCAAAGCCACGGGAGAGTATCATTTCTATTCACCGGGGTGATGAAAGTCAGAAGGACAAAATAGCAAATGTTAGGATCAGAAGCAGCGGGAGCTTTCATCCACAGCTGATAGGAGGGTAAAATGCTACAACCATTAAGAAAACTGTTTGGCATTTCTTATGAAGTGATGAATGTATCTTATATTCCTGCAGTTCTCGTCCTAGGGAATTCATCCCAAAGAAATGAAAGGGTACGTCCACACCAGCACTTGTAGATGAAGGCTTATAGCAGCTTATGCATAATAGCCGCAAACTGGACACAACCCAGATGTCCATGAGTGGGAGAATATGGATAAACAAACTGTGGTGTATTTATACAAGGGAAGAGAACTCAGTCATTTTCAAAACTAATACATGTAACCACATAGGAATCTCAAAAATACAATGTTGAATGAAAGCAGGACCCATGTATGGTCCAGTTTATATGATGTTCAAGACTTTTTAGAGAATTGAAAAGCACTGCGTCTTGATTCAAGGATTAGTGATCACATGGGTATTTAAATTTACCCAAACTCATTGAATTGTACACTTCAGATCTCTGCATTTTGCTCTATGTGAATTTTGCCTGAAATTAAAAAAAAAAAAAACAACACCTGACCCCCTTGCCGTTTCACACAGACCCTTTGCAGTCTGGCAGGTCTCCTGCTTTGCTGCCTGCTTTGTTCCCCCTGGCCCAAAATATGTGTGGCTGGAGGGGTGAGGTCTGTTTCTTCCCCCATCTTTAAGAATGTGTATGTGTCTTTTAAGACTCTGCCCCAAAAGAGCTTTACCGGAATGTCTTTTCCTAGTCTATTGGCAGAATTCTGTCTTCCTCTTGAGTCTTAGATGACGTTATATGTATTTTGAATGTGAAAATTCTCACGTGGTATTTGTTACTAAATTGTCTTCCCGTAGAGAATGTCGGTTTGCTGGCCGGGCACAGTGGCTCACACCTGTAATCCCAGCACTTTGGGAGGCCAGGTCAGGTGGATCACTTGAGGTCAGGAGTTCGAGACCAGCCTGGCCAACATGACGAAACCCCATCTCTACTAAGAATACAAAAAAAACTAACCAGGCATGGTGGTGCGTGCTTGTAATCCCAGCTACTCGGGAGGCTGAGACAAGAGAATCGCTTGAACCTGGGAGGTGGAGGTTGC
>NW_012121376.1:2822844-2826229 GCF_000951035.1 Colobus angolensis palliatus
TTTTTGTATTTTTAGTAGAGATGGAGTTTCACCATGTTGGCCAGGCTGGTCTTGAACTCCTGACCTCAGGTGATCTGTTCACCTTGGCCTCCCAAAGTGCTGGGATTACAGGCATGAGCCACCGTGTCCGGCCAAAATTGTTTAAAATTTAAGAGAAATACTGTTGATGTTTGGAGTAAGGAGTACCTAAAAATATTTTTTAAATCAATTGATTGGGAAGATGATATGCCTAGAAAAATAAGGTAAAATAAGTTGATTTCTAAACATCTTGTGTAATTATATAGAACCTTCTTTAATTAAAAAATTAGTTTTCCTTCAACAATTATTATTTAATTAAAATTTGGCATCAAAAGAGACACTACAACCCTGTTCTGGAAAAATGTTTGTGATGTGCTCGGATTTTGCCCTGGTCTTCAGTTCTTGGCCAGATGGTCAGCATGTGTGTTTCTCAGGTCAGCACATCATCACATAGTTGCAGCGGCTGAGCCCACACGCCGTGGCTTGAGGGACTATCTGGTAATAAAATATTAAAGGAAACTTCAAAGGAACATCTGATCACATGGTGGCCTGTTAAATCCTATACCAAGTAATTCCTGAAGATTTGGAAGAATGGATTATGATCTTTCAGAGTAAAAACAAAATACAGGAAGATAACACAGCAATCATAATTAACTAGAAAAAAATAAATTCAACCTCTCCACCCAAAAAAATAAGAAGCACTGACAGACAATGCCTTTCTTCTGATGGTACACACTGAGGGAATAGATCAACGTCTTTAAATATGGTTCAGTTCAGGCCAGGTGCAGTGGCTCACGCCTGTAATCCCAGCACTTTGGGAGGCCGAAGTGGGCGAATCATGAGGTCAAGAGATCAAGACTATCCTGGTCAACATGGTGAAACCCTGTCTCTACTAAAAATACAAAACTTAGCTGGACGTGGTGGCGGGCACCTGTAGTCCCAGCTGCTTTGGAGCTGGAGGCAGGAGAATCGCTTGAACCCAGGAGGTGGAGGTTGCAGTAAGCTGAGATCATACCACTGCACTGCAGCCTGGCGACAGAGCGAGACTCCATCTCAAAAAAAAAAAAAAAGGTTATTTTGAAAAACAGAATCACAAATTTACAGAAAAGTTGTAACTACAATATAAAGAACTTTGCTGAAACATTGGGAGTGAATTGTGGATCTGATCCCCCAACATCCCCAAATCTTGATCATGTGTTTCCCGCAAACAATGGCTTTCTCTTCCATCACCACACAGTACAGCCATCAAGATCAGGACGTTGGCATTGAGATGTCACCACCCTCTAATTCTCAGGCTTATTCCCATTCCGGCCATTGTCACAGTAATGCCTTTTATACCCAGAGGGTCAAGTTCTGAATCCCAGGGTGCATTTGGCCTCCTTTGTGTCCTTTGGTAGCTGCTCCTCTGTCTTTCCTTGTCTTTCATGACCCGGATACTTCAGAAGATTATGAACCACTAATTCTGCCAACCATCCCGCAATCTGGGTTTGTTCGATGCTTCTCCTGACTTGATTCAGGCTGTACATCTTTGCCAGGAACACGCTACGCTGCTCTCGCTGTGTCCCGTCGGGAGGTACAAGCTCTCAATTTGTTCCATTACTGGTGACAGTCACTTTATTAATTTTCATGCTGTCTGCCAGGATTCTCCTGTGTAAAAATTACTTTCCAACTAGATAAATAGTCTGTTTCTTTTTTTTTGAGACGGAGTCTCAGTCTGTCGCCCAGGCTGGAGTGCAGTGGCCGGATCTCGGCTCACTGCAAGCTCCGCCTCCTGGGTTTACACCATTCTCCTGTCTCAGCCTCCTGAGTAGCTGGGACTACAAGCGCCCGCCACCTCCCCCGGCTAGTTTTTTGTATTTTTTTAGTAGAGATGAGGTTTCACCAGGTTGGCCAGGATGATCTCGATCTGACCTTGTGATCCGCCCATCTCAGCCTCCCAAAGTGCTGGGATTACAGGCTTGAGCCACCACGCCTGGCCAGATAGTCTGTTTCTTATCAGACTTTCAGCTTAATCATTTATTTAAGTTTGTATGGGATTATTGTTTCCTGTTTTATTCAGTGAGTTATAATCTATTACTGTCATTACTCTGATGTTGAAGCTGTACCAAATTTGGCTGGTGGGAGCCCCTGAAAACTGATGTTTTGTGTCTTTTTAATACGTCCCATCATTCTATGAGCACTTCCTTGCTTTCTGGCACAACAAGATGTTCAAGGCTCAGCTTTCTCTCCCCTAGCCCTGAAATCAACAATTTGCAAGGGCCTTGGTTCATTTAGTGGGAAATGGGTTTTAGAAGCCAAAATCTGATGCTGTGTGTGTGCCGTGCTAATGGAGTGTAGCTGCTCCCAGGCCTTCTCACTGACAGTCTTAGCACCACAGAGCCCTTTCTAGTTTTTTCCTTTCTTTCTTTCTTTTTTTTTTGTGACAGAGTCTCACTCTATCACCCAGGCTGGAGTACAGTAACGTGGCTCACTATAATATCCGCCTCCCAGGTTCGAGTGTTTCTCGTGCCTCAACCTCCTGAGGAACTGAGACTACAGGCATGGGCCATCACACCCAGTTAGTTTTTGTATTTTTGGTAGAGATTGGGTTTCCCCATTTGGGCCAGGCTGGTCTTGAACTCCTGGTCTCATGTGATCTGCCTGCCTCAGCCTCCCAAAATGCTGGGATTATAGGCATGAGCTACAGCTCCTGACTTTTTTGTTTTTTATTTTTGAGATAATATCTCACTCTGTCACCCAGGCTAGAGTGCAGTGGTGTGATCACTGCTCATTGTATCCTTGAACTCCTGGGCTCAAGGGATCCCCCAGTATTGGCCTCCTGAGTAGCTGGGGCTACAGGTGTGCACCACCATGCGCAGCTAATTTTTTAAATTTTTAGTAGAAACAGGGTCTCGCTATGTTGCCCAGGCTGGTCTCTAACTTCTGAGCTCAGGCAGTTCTTCTGCCTTGGCCTCCCAGAGTGCTGGGATTACAGGTGTGAGCCACCATGCCTGGCCACTGTCAGCATCTTTTAAATTTACTGATCCCAACTCAGCTGACTTACCTGGTAGCAAATAAAAGGCGCACTGGACAATTCCTGCATTGATAAAAAACTGCCCACTAAAAAAAAAAAAGGTTTCTTGGAAGCAGCAGTGTTTTCTCATTGAATCTTTTGTAGAGCCATCAGTGACTCCAGTCTGCCTGGAGCCCACTTACCAGTGCTGGTGGGAGGTAGAAACCCAGCCACCATCCCGGCCTCTGCCCCTGCCCTTCTGGTCACAGTTGTCTTAGGAATTATATCCACATGCATCGAAAGCTGCTTGGGACCACGTTAATGATTTTTGTTTTCTTTCTTTTTTTTTTTTTTGGAGACGGAGACTCGCTCTGT
>NW_012121376.1:2826394-2834135 GCF_000951035.1 Colobus angolensis palliatus
TAGTAGAGACGGGGTTTCACCGTGTTAGCCAGGATGGTCTCGATCTCCTGACCTCGTGATCCACCCGTCTCGGCCTCCCAAAGTGCTGGGATGACAGGCTTGAGCCACCGCACCCGGCCTGTTTGGTTCTTTACATCTGAATTTGCACAGGCTTTCCGTCTGTCTGTGCATCTCAAGAGTGTGTGCCCCTCCCTGTTGGGGCATTGTGACAGTAACTGCTTCGGTGTCTTTGGTAGTTCTAGCATCTGTGTCATCTCAGTGTTGGGATCTGTTGATTTTCTTGAATAGTATGATACGAGACTCTGACTCATCTTTAACCCTACAGAGAAGGGTGATGTTTTTGGTTCGGAGCAGTTGACCTGGTTGGGTTCTGACAGCAAGTTCTGTGCAGCCTTCTGTGGGGTGTGGCTGTGGTGCCAGCTCCATTTTCCGAGCTTTGGCGGTGCTGTTTGACCTCGTCCTTCGGGGGCATTGCTTGCCGTCCGACCTGAGACTGGTGGAGGTGTGTTCTGCAGTTGAGATTCTTACATGGGCAGCCCCAGGGTGAACGCGTCAACAACGTCACAGGGTTGCTCCCCTGGAATCTTCCCTCTCTGCTGTCCTTCTGTCCTTCCAGTTCCCAAGGGCTCCCCTTTTTGGTCCTCCATCTGGAAAGCTAGAGCTTTAACTGTCTCTGCTGTGCACTTCAGTGACCATCCCCATCTTTGTGGGAGGACAGAGAGAAGAAAAGGCAGTGAGGAGGTGTCACCCCACCTGGAATCACAGCTCCCACATCAGAGAGGAAGGTCTCCCTTCCAGGAGCTTTTGTTGCTGCTCCCTCTTACCTGGAGCCAGAGTCTCCCAACACTGTGTTTTCATAGATCATCTTCAGTTCATTTCCCCTGAAACACAGGTTGGCCCCAAAAAAGTAAGGGGAAAGCCGTAACAACTTTACCTAAGAGTACCCTTTTAATGCATTAGAATGTATGGCTATTTATTGATGAATTGTTTTTAATCTCTGAGTTGTCAAGTGTGCCTTTAAGAAAAACATCTTTTCCTATGATAAGGCCCCTACCTTTATTTGCTAAAATCAGAGTTCTAGTTCAGATTTTGTTTTATGTTCTGGCTCTGGAGGCACCAATGGAGTAACACCGGTATGTTTATGTTGGAGAGGAGCTTTGTGTTGCCTTTCAAACTCGAATCCAATAGAACTACAGATTTAAACAATAAACATGAATGGGAGATACGGAAAATCAAAGACGAAAACAGAGAAATGGACTTAATGAAAGATTTTTGTACATAAATACTTCTTCTGACCCCAAGACAAAGCCAGGAAAGATGAAGCATATTTTCTATGATTTGAAATTAAGATAATGTAGGTGACTCTATTAGTAATCAGCTTGAGTATTTATATGAAAGTGTATAGGAGGCCAGGCGCGGTGGCTCACGCCTGTAATTCCAGCACTTTGGGAGGTCGAGACTGGTGGATCACGAGGTCAGGAGGTAGAGACCATCCTGGCTAACATGGTGAAACCCCGTCTCTACCAAAAATACAAAAAATTAGCTGGACGTCATGGCGGGCGCCTGTAGTCCCAGCTACTCAGGAGGCTGAGGCAGGAGAATGGCGTGAACCCAGGAGGCGGAGCTTGCAGTGAGCTGAGATCGCACCACTGCACCCCATCCTGGGGTACAGATTGAGACTCTTATCTCAAAAAAAAAAGAAAAGAAAAGAAAGTGTATGGGAACAGTCGCATATATATTATAGCAGATAGAAGACTGACTTTGGAGTATTTCTATGCTTTCATCTGAAAATGAAGGGCTGGGCCGGGCGTGAAGGTGCAGGGCCTGTAATCCCAGCACTTTGGGAGGCCAAGGCAGGCAGATCACTTGAGTCCAGGAGTTCCAGACCAGCCTGGGTGACATGGCGAAACCCCATGCCTACAAAAAAAAAATACAAAAATCTTCTGGGCATGGTGATGCATGGCTGTAAACGCAGCTGCTCAGAAGGCTGAGGTGGGTGGATCACTTGAACCCAGGAGTTCGAGGCTGCAGTGAGCCAAGATCATACCATTGCACTTTTCAGCCTGGGTGACAGAGTGAGACCTGTCAAAAAGAAAATGAAGGGCATTTTGTTGTGAGGAATCAGTTGATGGATAGTCTGGGGTGTGGCCGGTGTCCTCTGCATACTTCCCCGTTCGGTGCCTTCCTGAAACGTGTTGCAAATTCTGTTTTATAAAATGTCTGGTCTCTTTGTCTAAAACTTTAGAATCACCTGGGCACAGTGGCTCATGCCTGTAATCCCAGCACTTTGGGAGGTCAGGGTGTGTGGATCACTTGAGGTTAGGGGTTCAGCCTGACCAACATGGCAAAACCCTGTCTCTACTAAAAATGCAAAAATTAGCTGGGCGCGGTTGTGTGCACCTATAATCCCAGTTACTGGGTAGGCCGAGGCCCAAGAATTGCTTGAACTCAGGAGGTGGAGGTTGCAGTGAGCTGAGATTGCGCCACTGCACTGCAGCCTGGGTGACAGAGCAAAGCTCTGTCTTTGAAAAAGAATTGTAAACATAAAAGCATACTGTTGCATGCATTTCAGTCAGTGAATTCAAAGTGGCCTGTTAGGCGAGACACAGTAGCTTTCACGTGTAGTCTTGGCTGTGTGGAAAGCTGAGGCAGGAAGATTGTTGGAGCCCTGGAGTTTGAGTGCAGCCTGGGTAACAGCCAGGACCCATCTCTAAAATAAACTTTTAAAAATGCTTGTCAGTAGCATAAAATTGTGTGGGAAAATGTTTGGTTCCTTTTAATTAAAGGATGTAGAGAGCTGCTGGTAGACAGCAAAATAATCTACAGCTATTGTGCTGATTGTCCTGAGGTTTGATTTACCAACCTAGTCGTTGTAGAATTAGATATGTAAGATACAGAATTGATGTGGTTACCTGTATTTTGACTTTGGAACATTTTAATCATCCTCTAAGATCTTGTTTGTTTAAATTGTATGTGGTTTTTTAATGTAACTTGTAAGATGTATTTATTTTCTGTGGATATCTCAGTTATACATGTATCTTTTGGGTTGGAGGTGCATGTGATATTTTGACATATGTGTATAATGTGTGGTGATCAAATCAGAGTAACTGAGCTGTCTATCTCAAGCTTTAATCTTTTTATTTTTATTTTTTAATTTATAGGAATATCATAGGTTTTTGATTCAGTTTTGCTTTACTTGGGAAATCGCACTTGGTCATTAAGGCAAAATGCCAAGTGAGAGACTGCTTAGCAGAGTGAGGAGTGAGAACTTGTAGCCAGGTGCGGTGGCTCACGCCTGTAATCCCAGCACTTTGGGAGGCTGAGGTGGGTGAATCACAGGGTCAGAAGATTGAGACCAGCCTGGCCAACATAGTGAAACCCCCCATCACTACTAAAAATACAAAAATCAGCAGGGCATGGTGGCGCGTGCCTGTAGTCCCAGTTGCTCAGGAGGCTGAGGCAGGAGAATGAACCCGGGAGGAGGAGCTTGCAGTGAGCCAAGATTGCGCCACTGCACTCCAGCCTGGGCGACAGAGCGAGACTCCGTCTCAAAAAAAAAAAAGTACTTGTATGAGGGTCGTCCTTTCTCCCAGGCTGTTGGGAATCCTATAAAATCCATACCCAGGCACTTCAGAAAGGAAACTGAGTTAGTAATATTCATGGCTTGTCTTAGCTCATTTAAATAGCAATTCAGTGGTAAATTTAGCTCCTAGGTTTTTGAGTCCCCTACAAACCAGAAGTACATCTTAACCAAATAATACAATTTGCTTATTAGTAACAAAGGTGAGGCAGGACACTTTGCTTCTGGAGCCATAGGCTCCTTAGAGATAAATCAGTTGTATTTCGGGGACTGCACTGTAGGGCCCTCTCCTATTCCTCAGTAGCGAGAAGACCAAGGCAGTGCTAACAGTGGGCCTGGGCCCGTGTGGATGCCCCAACAGGGCCCTTTATTTTTGGGGATTTTATATCTTTATACTCATTAGGGCCATTTTCTGTTTTTGTCCATATCTGGTTACAAACTATTGGTCCTTTTAAACTACTATCCCCATTAACAAATGAGGAAGCAGACATAAAACTGACTTTAGTTACTGAATGAATATTCAAACTTAGGTCTTGGGAGGCATCATTCCATCTCCTTCCCGTATGTCGTTAACTGTGACATTAACTGTGAGATGCTACTGGCTGGAAGACTTTCTCTGTACCTAAAAAAGTAAACGCATTGCCTACAAAACTAACATGCTGATTTTTATTGGTTATAGTTTTATTGAAAAAGCCCTTTGGCCGCGCGTGGTGGCTCAAGCCTGTAATCCCAGCACTTTGGGAGGCCGAGGCGGGCGGATCACGAGGTCAGGAGATCAAGACCATCCTGGCTAACACGGTGAAACCCCGTCTCTACTAAAAATACAAAAAAAAACCAGCCGGGCGAGGTGGCAGGCACCTGTTGTCCCAGCTACTCGGGAGGCTGAGGCAGGAGAATGGCGTGAACCCGGGAGGCGGAGCTTGCAGTGAGCTGAGATTGTGCCGTTGGACTCCAGCCTGGGCAACAGAGCAAGACTCCGTCTCAAAAAAAAAAAAAGAAAGAAAAAGAAAAAGCCCTTTAAGACTTCGCTGCAGAGTTTCATAGTATCATTCTTGTACAGGCATAGAAAGGAAAATACCCAAATAAATGAGGTAAGGTGCTCCTGCAGTTGATGCACAGTCCAGCTCCTGTGCATCCCGTCTAGCTGGCTGGGTCGAGGCATCCGCGCCTCGTGTGCAGTGGGCTCTGTGTGCCATGCAGTGCCGCATCACCGCAGCATCGGAGCACACGCCTGGTCATTGTTTTGGGGTTTTTCCTAAGCTACTGTACCTGCTTTTAAGCTACTGTACCTGGTTACTGGCTCTTTCCTCATTTTCTCCATAGGTGGCAGGCTGTCACAACCATGTGATTCCTGCCACATGGCCAGCAGCAGGTGTGAGATGTCCCTGGCATCTGATTGTAGAGGTATTGAAGTGTAAAAGGAAAAAATCAGAAACTGTTCACCTTGGCATCGAAACACCGCAGTGTGGTTCAGTTGGACCAAAGGGAGGCCTGACTTCCGACATCACCGTTCTTACTCCAGCTTCCCCCTTTTCAGTTACATTAGAGTACTGGTTTCTAAATGCTACTAGGTGTTGATGCAGTTATGAAATGATAGTCTATGTGATTATACATTTTATCCAAGGCGGTGTGATGTAACTTGTAAGACTTGAGGAAAATGCCTATTGTGTACCTGGAATGAGAAAAGAAGAAAGGTTTGAACAGACATTTCAGAGGGAAAAGTACATCATCTTTGTGTTCTTATTTCAGAAGGAGGGCGCAGTCCTGGCCCCACCTCGGGTCCCTTTGCCCCAGCCCTGTTTGTGCCCACACAGGCCTGCCTGGGTGCGGTGCTGACCAGCCTCAGTGCTCCAGGAGAGCCTCCTCATGGCTTTGGCTGCCATGCACTGTGGCCGAATCGCCATGCACGCCGAACACTTTCTTCACGGAGGCTTTCTGGCCAGTGCGGATCCTGTCTTCGTAGTCCCTCTGGCTCTGCTCTCTCCTGTCAGGTGATGGGGTGCCATTTGCCCCTGATTTTTTTTTTTTTTTTTTTTTTTTTTTGAGATGGAATTTCACTGTTGTTGCCCAGGCTGGAGTGCAGTGGCGTGAATCTCGACTCACCACCACCTCTGCCTCCTGGGGTCAAGCTGTTCTCCTGCCTCAGCCTCCCAAGTAACTGGAATTACAGGCATGCACCACCATACCCAGCTAATTTTGTATTTTTACTAGAGATGGGGTTTCTCCATGTTGGTCAGGCTGTTCTCGAACTCCTGACCTCAGGTGATCCACCTGCCTCAGCCTCCCAAAGTGCTGGGATTATAAGCGTGAACCACCACGCCCGGCCGCCCCTGAATTTATCTAGGCATTTGCTTACGCTCCACAGAAGGCAGTGCTGGGTGACCAGGGAGGGAGGGGAAGGCAGCCACACTGCGGGCAGACTGGAAGTGGGTTGTAATGAGTGTCTGTGTGCAGATAGGTATTCACTTTGAGATGGCAAAACCACATTACAGAAATGTGGGGAAAAGCTGCTCTTCACTTCGCCACCATACACAGCTGTTCCCATCGCTTTCGATCGTTTAGTGTTAGTGTTTTCATATCCATTTTAAACAAAACTGTCATCATGTTATGCATAGAATTTGTAATTTTCTACTTAATATCTAAGCCTTTTTTCTCCTTTAAGTTCTGGGGTATGTGTGCAGGATATGCCGGTTGTTACATAGGTAAATGTGTGCCATGGTGGGTTGCTGCACCCATCAACCCATCACTTAGGCATAAGCCTGGCATGTGTAAGCTGTTTATCCCGATGCTCTATAAGCCTTTTTTCTTGTTGTGGTTTTTAGAATCACGATCTGTAATGGCTCCAGAGTTGAGAGCGTGCTTAAATCCTTCCTGACCTTAACTCTGGCTGGTCACCCAGCCCCCGCACTAGCCCGGCCCCTCACTCCTTGTGCCTGGTCTTCCCTCTCTCCCAGGCTCCTCTTCTCAGCCTTCAGAGTCCACGGAGCACACGGGGTCCAGGGCAAGAGTAGAGGGAGCCTCGCTGTGTCCCTCCTGGGCCCGGGGCTGCCCTGGCCGGGGGTGGCCACTGCCCAGGCTGGCCATTCTGCAGAGGGATGCACCAGCATTTGGGGCCTAGACTTGGAAATACCTCTTTTATTTGAAAACAGCTGAATAACATTCATCTGCTTTTCCCATTTTCCTGTCCAGATACGAGATATGAGTGAGTCATTTCCTACTCTCAGTCCAGATGGGGGTTTTTTCTTTTTGCTTTTTTCATAAACTCTCGTATTATTCAGTCCTGGGACATGAGGTACACATGGTGTCTGTGGCCAGGGAGAATGCTGACTGCATGTTTCTGTATTCATTGACACTATATGTTGTTTAAAAAAGTAAAATATATGGATTAGAGTGATGTCATTGTGGGAAGTTTTAGAAGCACTGCTTTAGAAAAACATAAAAGCTATGTATTTGCTGACAGTCTGAGGAAGTCAGGCAGGAACAGCGTGTAGTTTCACTGAGTGAACATCAGCAGGACTGTGCAGCCTCTAAATGTGCTGTGCTCTTTGTTTTGCCAGAAAGGAAATAAACATTTGTATTTTTTATAGTAATTCCTTCCTGTGAGGTGCTATTTTAAGCTTAAAGAACTCTAAGCCGAGTGGACTCCCACATCTGTGAGACGCACGAGGTCCCCGGCAGAGCAGGTGATGCTGCTGGGAGGGGCAGCGCCCGCTGCCTCGTGCTCCATGACCCTCGAAGCGCCTGCAGGGTGACCTGGGACGTGGCCGGGTGTTCGTGGCACATGCTGGGGAGTGAGCGAGGATGGTGGGTTCAGCTCAGGGTTGGCTGGCTCATTCTGCAGAGACACAGGGAGTCAGTGTCACTGGCTCCGGGAGCAGACTGGTGTCTGGCAGAGCTCCTCAGCCATGGCATCATGGGGCGGCCACAGAGGACATGCAGATGGGGGCGTGGTGGAGGCCCACAGAGCTGCTCACGGACGGGCGGATGTTGGTTTAGACAGCGCTGTCCGGGGCCGTGACGCCCAGCGTGGCAGCCACTAGCCTCCTGAGGCGGCAGAACCCTCAGCATGGTTTTCCAGGACGGCTGGGGGTTGAACGTTTAATTTTATTCCTTCTTTTTTTTTTTTTTTGAGATGGAGTCTCGCTGTGTCGCCCAGGCTGG
>NW_012121376.1:2834628-2850166 GCF_000951035.1 Colobus angolensis palliatus
CAGGATGGTCTCGATCTCCTGACCTCGTGATCCGCCCGTCTCGGCCTCCCAAAGTGCTGGGATTACAGGCTTGAGCCACCGCGCCCGGCCTATTCATTCTTAATTAACTTAACTTGTCACAGGTGATTCGGGCAGTGCAGGCTTAGAACCATCCCCAGAGCGTGTGCACAGAGCAGGTCCTTCTCTAGGGGAGGTTCGTGTATGTTAGGAGAAGAAATTGTGTGGCCAAAAAATGTGGGGAATTGTTTAAAAGATTATTAGGTACTGTAGGACTTCTCAGAGTCCTTAATATTCTAATGTACATTGACAGTTGTTCACAAGGAGTTTCTGAGATTTTTTTTCCCCAAAAAACTTTCGTTTTTTAGAAACAAAGTCTCACTCTGTTGCTCGAGCTGGAGTGCAGTGGCGTGATCTCGGCTCGCTGGAACCTCTGCCTCCCGGGTTCAAGCGATTCTCCTGCCACAGCCTCCCAAGTAGCTGGGATTACAGGCGCCTGCCATTACGCCCAGCTAATTTTTTGTATTTTTAGCAGAGACAGGGATTCACCATATTGGCCAGGCTGCTCTTGATCTCGTGGCCTTGTGATTCGCCTGCCTCGGCCCACCAGAGTGCTGGGATACCAGGCGTGAATCACTGCTCTCAGCTGCCCCAAAATACTTTTTGGCTATACAGGTTTTTGAGGTGGCCGTGACCTTGTGTGAGCACTGGCGTCCGTGGAGAGGGCTCTGGAGAACGTTGGTGCGGGAGACCGGGAGGTCTTTGAGTGCCTGCAGGAAGTGTCACATTCACAGTTCTGAGAAGTTGTGTTGAGTATTTCACATTGGACAAAGTTAGATTCTACAAATTAGCAGACATCCCCGTCGCACACGGCCAGGTGGCCTCTAGACCCAGCGAAGGCTGGTGGAGGAAGGCAGGAGAATGCTCCCGTAGCCTCTTTGCCAGTTATGTGTGAAGCTGCGGCATGGGGCTCCTGGCACCTGGGAAGTGTGGAAGCTGGCAGAGCCGGGTGTGCTGGGCAGCGAGAGGCATCAGCGCTGGATCGGCAGGGCAGGCCTGCCTTGATAGGGCTGAGTCGGAAACTACAGCACGTTCCATACGCGGCTGTTTTGTTTTGAGCAGATATTTGGGCTCATTTAAAAATGGTGCTTAAAACTTAATTGTATCATCTTACTTTTGATGAGAAAAACACGCACCAGTGTACGGGAAAATGGGATGAGCAGGCTGATGCCTTCCGGGCTGCCTGGTGAGGCCTCTTGTCCCTGTCGCCATCCATCCTGTGCAGCTTCATTCACTGCAGCCTGGTTCTGCTCTGAGACAGTGCTCTCTGTCTTCCTGATTCCCCCAGGACTGCTGTTCTGGTCTCCTCATCCTTGCCCTCACAGAGAAGGATGAGAATGAATTCTGTTGAAAAGAAAGGCCAGGCATGGTGGCTCACGCCAGCAGTTCGGGAGGCTGAGGCGGATGGATCACCTGAGGTCAGGAGTTTTAGACCAACCTGGCCAACATGACAAAACCTCTTCTCTTCTAAAATTACAAAAATCAGCCAGGCATGGTGGTGTGTGCGCCTGTAATACCAGCTACTGGGGAGGCTGAGGCATGAGAATCACTTGAACCCAGGAGGCAGAGGTTGCAGTGAGCCGCCGAGACAGAGTAAGACTGTCTCAAAAAAAAAAAAAAAAGAAAGAAAAGAAAATACATGGAAGAGGCTCCCAGGTGACTGTTCTTGGGGAAATATTGTCTAAAACAGTCACAATTGAAAATGCTGAGCATTAGCTTTTCAGAAGTTGGGACAGATTGGTAACGGTTTTGAGGGTGAACCCAGGAGGCTGCACAGATACTCAGTGGTAGCTGCCTCTGGGCTCTTGCTGGGTCCGTAAACGTCTGTCCGTACTCCGGAGCTGTTTCCTGCCCTTGCATTGCCAGATGTGGCTTTGCTTTCCCTGCTTTCGGTTGCAAACCCGCCCTGCGTCGGTGCTGTCGCCCGCCTTCGTCTCTGGACTCTGGTTCTAGGTGAGGCACCACTGAAGTGACAGGACAGCCTAGGCACTGAGAACCTCATTTTGAAAACTGCTAAATATCAAATGCTAAATAATCATGTATATACTTCAAGCTCTTATTTCATTTTTGTTTTTTGTTTTACTTTTACAGTGAATGTTGAAAAGATAGACGTGAAGGGATTATCACACACAAAAAATGACAGAAATGTTGAATGTTCCTTTGAGGTAAGATGCTAAGTTTTTTTCCCCTCTCTCCTGTAAGGCTAGGAAGGAAACACTTACCCTGGAGATGCTTTTCTTTACCTCGCTAAGGCTGTGCCTTGTGCAAAGCCCTGTGCCAGTGCTGTATAGGAAGCTGGCTCTGGGCTCGGGGTGGGCCGTCTCCAGGGTGGGGATTGTTGGCTGCGGGGCCTCTACAGGCGGGAAGGGTGGGAGCTCGGGCAGGGCCTGGGGTTGTCAGTTGAGGTGTGAATGGTGCATACCACACGGGGCTCTAGCAGAACTGGATGAGGCAGCCTGCAGAGCAACGCACACAGAACCCGGGTCCATGGTGCCTGTGGGGACTGGTGATGAAAGCTCCTTGGTCTGGGCAGGGAACACTCCCTAAACTGACATGCTTAGCTGCTGGGGGCTGGTCACTGAAGTTGGGTACCACAGGGAATCAGGAGAGTTGAGCAGTGTTGTGTTTCCGGGTGACCCCTGGTGACCAGGGTCGAGACGGCCAGAAGTCCATTTCCCTCTCACAGCAGGGCGTGCAGGAGGCCACCCCGCTCCCTGGTCGCTGTGCCCCATCAGAACCTCAGGGTGCCCTTAGGGGTACAGGCCTCCTCTGGCTACTCTGACCTCCCTAGGATGTTGACCTCTGCTCCCAGCCCGAAGTGGCAGCCAGGACACCAGTCCTCACGCATTCATCCTGGGCAGCAGGATGCAGGAAGAGGAAAGGCAGACTTGAAATCTTTCTCTTAAGGAATATTCCTGAAAGCAGCCTCTAGACACTTTACTTACATTTTATTGGCCAGATTTACTTTCTTGGTCCCACCTGGATGCCTAAGTGGCTGGGAAGTGTGTCCCGGCTGACGGTGCCCAGCTCCCAGTCAGGGCTCTGTTAGGAACCCTGGCAGGGGCATATTCCTCTTGGACCACGTGTGCGTCGAGTACTGACAGCGTCACTGGAGAGTGCTCTCCAGACAGAACTCCTGTGAGCATCTGGCATGATCTGATCCGCCTGTGCAGCTTACTGATTTTTTGAAGAGTATGGCTACACCAAAATACTTTAAACCTGTTTTCCACTAAAGGGACAAATCTCCACTTGGTTTGGGAGACTGTGTTGTGACAAGCGGTTGTTATGCTGTGCGTTTTTCCTTTGAAAATGTAAGGAAAATCCTTAGCTGCTGAGGTTTGGAGGTTGCTGGTGCCTGTGATAGTAGTGCCAGAGTCTCGGCACCCACGGAGTTCCTGGGTCTCATGTCGTACAGCCCAGGTGGAGCCCAGGGAAAGACGACAGGGACTCTCTGAGTGCCCTGGAACCCAGCAGAAGTCCCAGTGACCCTAGGTGTTTGCTGACATTTTGCAGTGGTCGCGAGTGACACCTTCCTTCATTCCTTGCATTGCGGTGTCAGGCCTCTTCAGATACTGGTGGGGACTGTGCCCTGAAGAAGGTGCTGTGCACGGAGCTGTCCTCGCGTGCGGTCGTAACACAGTGGGCTTCAGTTTGCTCCCAATCCTTAGTCCAGTTATTTGTGGTGAGGAAATCGGAAGTCAGCTCCACACAGTGTAAGGTGTGGGAACTTCATACAACCCGACCAGCCAAAGCCTTGCTCTGCTCTGCTCTTTTCTTCTCTTCTCTTCCCTTTTTTTCTTTTCTCTCTCTCTCTCTTTTCTTTCTTGCTTTCTTGCTTCCTTTCTTTCTTTCAACAGTATCTTGTTCTGTCACCAGGCTGGAGTGCAATGGCATGATCTTGGTTCACTACAGCCTCAACCTCCTGGGCTTAAGCAGTTCCCTCACCTTAGCCTCCCAGTAGCTGGGACCACAGGCACATGCCACCACACCCAAGCTAATTTTTGTACTTTTGTGGAGACGGGGTTTTACCATGTTGCTCAGGCTGGTCTCGAACTCTCCAGCTCAAGCTATTTGCCCGCCTCAGCCTCCCAAAGTGCTGGGATTACAGGCATGAGCCATCACACCTGGCCATATTTTTCTATTTTAGAAATCAAGTTGATTCTGAAAGTTTGCGGGGCGTGGTGGCTCACACCTGTAATCCCAGCACTTTGGGAGGCCAAGGTGGGTGGATCATGTGGGGTCAGGAGTTCAAGACCAGCCTGGCCAACATGGTGAAACCCCGTCTCTACTAAAAATACAAAAATTAGCCAGGCGTGGTGGTGGGCACCTGTAGTCCCAGCTACTCAGGAGGCTGAGGCTGGGGAATCGCTTGAACCCAGGAGGCAGAGGTTGCAGTGAGCCGAGATTGCACCACTGTACTCCAGCCTTGACAACAGAGTGAGACTCCATCTCAAAAAAAAAAAAAAAAAAAACAAGTTAAAGTGATATGGGAAGAACTACAGTAGTTAATTTTGAAAAGAAGAAGCAGATTGGAAGACTCACACTGCCTGATTTCAAGACTTCTCAAAACAGCGGGATCACAACGCCATGAGGTAGCAAAAGGGAAGGCAGCACAGAGGAGTGGGACAGAGGAGGCTCCAGATAGACTCACACACGTGCGGGGTCTGAAGGAGTGCCGCGAAGAAAGGATGCTCTTTTCAGCAGACACCCTGGAACAGACATCCATGTGCAGGAGAAGCGAGCCTTGCCTCCCGCCGCAGCCCTAACACCACGTTAACTCAGAAGTGATCAGAGACCTAAATGTAAACCCAAAACAAAACTGCTAGGAGAAAACAAACTTTGTGATTTAAATTAGGTAAGGATTTCTGAGATACAGTGCCAAAAACATCCATAAAAGACAAAATCAATGAATTAGAATATATTAAAGTTTAAAACTTTCTCTTTGTCAGACACTATGAAGAGAATGAAAAGGCTCAGATTAGGAGAAAATATTTGCAAGTTGTGTAGCTGATGAAGGATTTATATATTCAGAATGTATAAAGAATTCTCAAAACTTTTTTTTTAAGAGATGGGGTCTCCGGCCAGGCGCGGTGGCTCACGCCTATAATCCCAGCACTTTGGGAGGCCAAGGCGGACGAATCACCTGAGGTCAGGAGTTTGAGACCTGCCTAGTCAAAATGACAAAACCCTGTCTCTAGTAAAAATAGAAAAATTAGCCGGGCGTGGTAGCTGCACCTGTAATCCCAGCTGCTTGGGAGGCTGAGGCAGGAGAATCGCTCGAAGCCCGGAGGCGGAGGTTGCAGTCAGCCAAGATCATGCTTCTGCACTCCAGCCTGAGCAACAAAAGCAAAACCTGTGTCAAAAAATAAAAAAGAGATGGTATCTGCTTCTGGACGGTCTTGAACTATTGCCTCAAGGGATCCTCCTGTCCTGGACTCCTAGGGTTGCTGGGATCACAGGCATGAGCCTCCATGCCCAACAAGTTGCTTCCTCTTACTAAGTTTTGAGAGTTCTGCCAGGTGTAGACACATGCCTGCAGTTCCAGCTACTTGGGAGGCCGAGGCAGGAATATTCCTTGAGGCCAGGAGTTCAAGACCAGCCTGGGCAACAGTGAGACCCTGTCTCCACAAAGAAAAAAAAAATGATGATTTGCCAAGGAAGATACGTAGGTGGCAAATAAACACATGTGAAAAGAGTCACCATCCTCATCATTAGGAGAATGCCAAGTCCCACAGTGAAAGAACACTGCATACCTCTTGAAATACTCAAATGAAAAACGCTGACCCCGCCCACCTCAGGCTGCGGTGTGGAGGAGCTGGAATCACATTCACTGATTCACTGATGGTGGGAATGGGAAATGGGGCAGCCACTTCGGAAGACAGTTTGGCAGTTTCTTAAAAAGTGTGACCCGTAAGTTCCAGCCTAGGTATTTACCCTGGGGGAATTAAGCGCATGTTCATAAAAGATTCGTGCGTGAGTGTTTATAGCAGCTTTGTTTGTAACATTCCAAGGCTGTAAACAACCGAGATACCCGTTGACGGACGCGTGGACAGGCCAGCCCTGGTGTTATGTCCACGCAGTGGAATACCACCCGGCAATAATGCTGAGTGGTCTCAGAATGGACAACTGAGATGCTCAGCGATATGCATGAATCTCGTGTTGTGTGAAAGAAACTAGACGACTCCTTCCAAAAAGTATGTACTCAGTGAGTCCATGTATGAGTCCAGTTACATAAAATTCTAGAAAATGCAGACTCATCTGTAGCAACAGAAAGCAGTCAGTGGTTTCCTGGGGAGGGGCTGGGGGACACCTCAGGGGTGATGCTCCCTGCCGTGGTGGGGCGTGGCTCATGGGTGCCCTCAGATCAGAACAGCACATGGACCCCTTTCAATACGTGCAGTTCATCGTCAGTTATAATTCATTACAGCTCTTTTTGTTAAAAAAAAATACTTGAAGATTCAAACCTTTACTTTTGTCCATAGAACCTTGACTAATGAAAATCAAGTTGTCCTTTAAGTTGTCCTTTGTAAGTGGAAATAAATAGCGACTATACTGTGACTAGAGCAGTAAAACAGCATTCGTAGGAATGTCTGCCATACTTCAGTGAGGTAGAACAGTCTGTTGCTGACAGTATGGCAAGAATCAAAGAAACATTTTTTTCTGAAAACTTTCACTTATTCAGGGAGAAATAAATAACTTCTCCCTGCCCCACTGATTTTCTCAGCCTTGTTTCTCGTTTTAATTTTTATATATCGTTTTCCAGGATACAAATGAAAGGTTACTGTTTTATAGGAAGATATACGTAACTGGATTAAGATGACTTGAAGATGTACAAGCTTTTGTTCTATGGAGCTGGTTTTGATATTGCTGAAATTATAATTACTAGTTCCTAGTTGCTGAGGAAATCAAATCAATAAGCAGGAAACAAATGATGGAACGTTTTTGATATAAAATCAGCATGTAGGCAGCTGAGGCAGGAGCATCACCTGGAGGCCGGGAGACTGCAACCAGCCTGGGCAACACAGTGAGCCCCATCTCTTTAAAAAAAAAGAGAGGCCAAGGGCAGTGGCTCACACCTGTAATCCCAGCACTTTGGGAGGCTAAGGCAGGCGGATCGCTTGAGCCAGCCTGGGTGACATGGTGAAACCCCATCACTGCAAAAAAATACAAAAATTAGTCAGTCATTGTGGCACTCACCTATATTCCCAGCTACCGAGGAGGCTGAGGTGGGAGGATCACTCAAGCCTGGGAGGTCAAGGCTGCAGTGAGCCGAGATCATGCCACTGCACTCCAACTTGGGGGGACAGTGAGAGACCTTGTCTCAAAAAAGAAAAAAAAAATTATGGAACAATACTAATAAACAACTCTTATTAAACCATCCTTTAAAGTCACTCGGACATTATTTTAATGTTATCTTTTCTTTGAAAGTTTATTTTTTCACTTGGGTGGCTGAGGCACAAGGATCACTTGAACCCATGGGCGGAGCTTGCAGTGGAGCTGAGATCGCGCTGCTGTGCTCCAGCCTGGGCAACAGAGCAAAACTCTGTCTCAAAAAAAAAAAGTCATACCCGAAGCAACATTGACTGTTCTGAGTCAGCTGTCAGTCACTATTAGCAAAGAAGGAGTCCTGGCAAGTGAGGTTTCCCTGAGTCTCTGTTTTTAGCACGTGTGCATGTGCATGGTAGAGGGCCCACTGATTCCTCAGGTGTTGCCAGAGCAGCAGGCACTGGGCCGACCCTGCCTTCCAAGGTTGGGGGACCTGTGGTGATGAGTGTGGCTGCAGAAGGCGACCCCTGGCGGAGCTGAGTGGTAGATTCTGGGTGTTTTCATGTCTCACTGGGTATCCAACACTGTATTTCCCCTGGAGCTGTTTTGTGTGTGTTTGCTTATTCACAAGGACTTAGAAAACTGCTCCTTCCCGCACATCTTCCCCCGTTGGCTGGAACTCCTCTGGTGTGCATGCGAGCCCGCGTCCTGTCGGGTTTTCGCTCTGTTCTGTAGACGGCTGCCTCTTCCTGTCTTTAGTTGAGCGTTTCATTCCTACTGCCTGGTTTTCATTTCAGAGAACTCTTGAGCTCTGACAGTTCTTTTTTCATAGCATCCTGTTCTCAGATATGCCTTTTTCTCTTAGCTTGGTAAGAGTATCGATGAAAATTTTTTAGTTTTCTTAGAAAGAGTCCATGCTTTCCCTCGGCTGCTGTGTTCTCCCTGCTGGCTTTGCCTGTCTTTGTGCTGGGCCTTGGCTCTCCTCAGATCTGGGGGGTACTGGGCTGCCTGTCCCCTCAAGGGTGTGGCTGGACCCTGCCCCCAGGGATGCCTGGCTGAGCAAAGGCATCCCTGGGGGCAGGGTCCAGATCTGGAGATCGTGTGGTCTCCAGATGGGGAGACTGTGTAGAGAAACGCTGATGTTCAGAGCCAGTCCACAGTGAGTCGGAGGAACTAGACTCTGCATGTGAAGATGTCCTGAACATGCATGGGCTGTGTGCACATTTGGCTTTGGGGTATGATTAAGATGCGTTAAAATTCATCCAGATAAGACTAAGTAGCTCTTCAGGGATGTGATAGAAAATGCTGTACCAGAATCTAATTGGCAGCACTTTTTCTTGGTGAAATGTAAAGTAATGAGGTAGCTGGCCATGGATGCTTGTGAGTTTGGTTGGACACGTGTCCCCATAGTGCAGGTCAGGCAGGCATGACAAGAGGACGCTCTTCCTGCCCCCATGCCCCTCCAGCGGCCGGTTTTGCTTCCTGGCGCTCCGGGGCAAGTGGGCAGGTGAGGTAGAGGCTTGGCTGGATCGTGCAGCTGCTGCAGCTTAGCCATCAGCCAGCATCACCTGCAGAGCGACGTGGGCTGGTCTCCGCCTGATCGTGTGGTCTCCGTTTCCAGTGTTCACTTTCGGACAGCCTTAGGGAGAAGTGTGAGCTGCACCTGCAAGTCAGAGAAAAATGTATCCAAAGACAAAGTAGAAGAGTTATGTGTAATTAAAGTGCATAACTGTTGGAAAAGCAGGTTGTCTATTTCAACATCAGATGATCTGTCCATGCCACATTTTATCATTGGGGTGTTGGATTTCACGTTTTCCCTGGGTTAGGGCGCCATAGGAAAGATTCAGCCTGGAGGCAGGTGTAAGAGCTGTGCAGGGGAGACGTTTTCTGTGACACGCTTTACCTTGAAAGATACACGCTGTCAGCAGCGCGGGGACCAGGCATCTTCGTGGCAGGGGTTTGCGCCCGTTGTTGGCGGTGTTCTTGGAGTTCTGTGTGGGGAGCAGCTTAGGAACCTATCCCCAAGATTTTTAGTGTTGAGAGATTTTAATATTTCAGGCAAAGAAGTAGCTCAAGCATTCTCTTCCCTCCCCTCCCCTCCCCTCCCCTCTTCTTTTTTTGAGATGGAGTTTTGCTCTTGTTGCCCAGCCTGGAGGGCAGTGGTGTGATCTCAGCTCACTGCAACCTCCACCTCTTGGATTCAAGCAATTCTCCCACCTCAGCCCCCCGAGTAGCTGGGATTATAGGCGCCCGCCACCACACCTGGCTAATTTTGTATTTTTAGTAGAGACGGGGTTTCTCCATGTTGGTCAGGCTGGTCTGGAACTCCTGAGCTCAGGTGATCCGCTCGCCTCAGCCTCCCAAAGTGCTGGGATTACAGGCATGAGCCACTGCGCCTGGCCTCAAGCATTTTTATTTTAGGTGTGGAAGATTCTGGGTGGCAAGGTGTACACCTTGCAGCCGTTAGTTCAAGGACGCTGGTGCTTACCTTGATGAATTCTGGTAGGCACTGGGGTTCCGGTGAAGAAGAGCTGGCCCTTCCCTCAGCTGGCCTGTGTGTTACGAGAGCATGTTGAAACAGGCCCAGGAGTGGCCGCTGCGTGATGTGTAGAGACTGGCCTGAGTTTCAGCAGACAGGAGGGCGGACGCCTCGGGCTGGACAGGCTGGACTCCGCCCGTGGGTGTGGGTGAAGGGAGCAGAGGTGGTTTGGGTGCCTGTGAGCTCTCTTTGCTCTAAATCATTGTTAATACAACATTTTCTTGTTTATGATATATTTGGTCATTTTATTTGCCGACTTGAAATCCCCTGGCTTCTTGTGGACTTGAGTACAGTTTGCATTTGGTGCTTGTCCCTTCCTGACCTGGCCTCCTCCCTGTCATCTCAGGCCATGCCCTCTGTCCATCTCATTCCTGTAGCTAACTTCTTACTTGCCTTTCAAAAGTCAACCCAAGCTCTTCTCCATGCAGAAACTCCCTCTAATGTGCAAAAAGTACGCTCTCCTTCCCCCTCGGCCGGCTTTAGTTAGCACCTCATGTGACGACCATTGTGATAGCGGGGGAAAGCTGAGCAAAAAGACACCACCCCTTCCCCACGGGAGCTTCGCGTGCATCTGTGCAGCCATGCGGTGACACCGCCCGCTGCCGCATGCTGGGAAGGAAAGCAGATGCTCATAGGGGCTGGGCACAGCAGACGTTGCAGAACCTCCTCCAGAAAGCCCTTTTCACTGCTCTTCCCCGGACCCCTCCTCTGCTGCCCTAGTGATCACTGCCCTGTCCTGTTGCTGTCAATGGACTCACACTGCCCCCACAGCTCTGCAGTGTCCGGAGAGCAGGGCCTGGGCTCACTGTGTGCCCACAGCACCTGGGCGCACCACGGCCCTTATTGCTGGTTGAAGGGCTGCTCCCTGGGAATGCGTTGGTCCTGCACCTGAGGCACGTAGGCTCACCTAAGAGGAGGAGGTCCCCTGAGGAAGGAAGTTGCACAGGGCACACATAAGCAATTGTAATTGTCAGGGATTTTCTGGAACTTATAGGAGGCAGCTGTAGACCCCACTCGAGTAATTTGGTGATATCTGAATATTTGCACAAAACAAGTTAAACTTTAGAGGGCCTGGAGCTATGGAACTGTTCTTTTTGTAACAAGTCAAGGGATGCTTAGGTGCTTCCCACAGCAGGTGTGCAGCCCACTGGACTCAGCTGCCCACTGAACCTGTGCCCCAGTCGTACTAGGACACGTGTGCTGGGAACTAAGTATGTGGCGTCTGTTTCTAAGCTTGCTTTGTTTGTTTGTTTTTAAGGTCTTATGGTCTGATTCTTCAATAACATCAGTAACCAAATCTTCCTCTGAAGTGACTGAATTTATTTCGAAGGTAAGGTAATCACGGGCTCTTAAAAAATTACAAGAATCACATTCCCCAGTGGCTGATGATACCACGGAGTAATTTCAGAGGCCATTGCCTTCAGCTAGCGAGCGAGCATGCGCAGGGTGGGGCCTCCTGCCCAGCCACAGTGGAGTCCCAGGCCCGCTGCTAACATGAGTGTGGCCACAAGCACTGGACCGTGACCCCGCGGATCCCTCCTTCAGTTGTTGAGACTGAGATGACGCTGAGAGATGTGCCAGGCGTGAGTGACTGATGAGGACATTTGATTTCTTTTGTTACTTTTCAGCCCCCCAGGTTTCCTTGGCAAAGGCTGGGGGGAGAGGCACACTCAGGTGGCTGAGTGGGTAGAGACTTCACCTAGTTCTACCTTTATCTGTTTTTTTCTTCTCTTTTCTCTTTTCTTTTCTTTTCTTTTCTTTCTTTTCTTCTTTTCCTTCTTTCTTTTTTTTTTTTTTGAGACCAGATCTTGCTCTCTGGCCCAGGCTGGGTTGTGGTGGTGCCATCACAGCTCACTGCAGCCTTGACCTCCTGGGGCTCAAGTGATCCTCCCACCTCAGCCTCCCCAGTAGCTGAGACCACAGGTGTACACCACCTTTATCTTTACAAATACCTGGTTCAGCAGATACCATTTGAGCAAAAAGTTCCACTACTAAATAAATGCGTCTTTGCCTACAAAAGCATGTGTACACACAGATGTAACTGCACACATGTTTAGGGCCCATGGGCCTGTGCTGTAGCGTGAACCATTGTCTCAGCCAGAGTGATGCATCTCAGGCATCACCTTTGTGAATGGGATAACATATGTAAATGTCTCCAAAGACAGTTACGTTTTCATTATAAAGCCAAGGGCCTCATCCTGCAGGAGAACTTGGAGTGAGGATGATGTCTGATTACATCTATCTTTTTGGCCTCTAAGGCATTGAAGAACCTGACAGTGCCACACCTTCGAGGGTAACACACCCCCCTGGGAATCTGCTTTTCCTTCTGTAGGGTTTCAAATACTAAATTTCCTCTCCTCTGTGCGTAGTTTCTCCTTTTGTTAAACACAGCTTCTTTGGACTCCACTCATGCTGGCTGGAACCTTGACCTCTCATTGGGCTTTTGTCTCAGTGGTTTTTTTTTTTCTTTTGAGATGGAGTCTCACTCTGTTGTCCAGACTGGAGTGCAGTGGTGCGATCTCAGCTCACTGCAGCCTCCACCTCCCGGGTTCTAGCAGTTCTCCTGCCTTAGTCTCCTGAGTTGCTGGGATCACAGGCGCACACCACCATGCCCAGCTAATTTTTTTTTTTTTTTTTAGTAGAGACAGTGTTTCACCATGTTGGCCAGGTTGGTCTCGAACTCCTGACCTCAGGTGATCTGCCCTCCTTGGCCTTCCAGAGTGCTGGGATTACAGGTGTGAGGCACCGCGCCTGGCCTAGTTTTGGAACATTCGTATCCATTTTCTCCTCAAGCATTTCTTCTGCTGCATCCTCCTCTCTCCTGGACTCAGGCTGCACAAGCCTCAGACCCCTACTGCTGCCGCCCCACCGCTCTCCCACGCTTGTGCGTTTCTGTGTGTGCATCTGGGTGGTTCCTGTGCCCCTTTCCACGCCAGCCGATTTCTTCAGCTCTGCCCAGGCTGCTGCGGAGCCTATCCGTGTACTCAAGTCCTCATTTCTGCTGCCAGAGGTTTCTTTTGTGTTTTTCCTCCTAGGTTTTCCATTTGGCGTGTTTATGAAGTTTCCATCTCTCTGCTGAAGTTCCTGTTTGTTCGTGCATGTTGTCATTTTCACTAGTTCCTTTAGTACGTCCGTCATAGGTGTTTAAAGTCCCTGTCACATAGGTCCCACTTCTGACTTATTTCTGAATCTGGTTCTAATGATTGTTTTATCTCTTGACAATAGTTTTTTTTTCCCCCTTTATTAATTTTTTTTGGTATGTCTTACAAATGTTGACTGGATGTCAGACGTGTTGAGATGACCGTGGAGCCGGAGGAGAGCGGTATTCATGCCTGGAAAGGGTCAACACCTCTTCTGCCAGGCCCTTAGTGGGGTCCTGTAGGCCATCTGGGCAGGACGGAGCTGGCGCTGGGCTCTCTTGCTGTCACGGTTACCTGCAGGGCGTCTTCAGTGGAGGCAGCTGCTGCCTGAGCCTGGAGGGTCTTCTCCGGTGTTTTGCTTCACTCCCAGCTTTCAGCCGTCCCTGCAGACCTGTGGCACACAGCAGGGCACTCTCTACCCTCTTGACCCCTTTTCGGGGGTAGAGCGCTGCTGCTTGTTTGCTGCCTGGTGCTGGGCTTGTGGGAGCAAGGGCCTTCTCCACTCTCACAGCCCAGCCTGATCCTGGGCAGGCCTGTGTGCCTGGGCTTCGGGGCGGCACTTCCTCAGCACTTTGCCCTCCCCAGCGGGAGCTGACCTCCTCCGGTGCCAGAGCACTTTTGCTTTTCCCCGTCGTCCAGGAGCAGCGGGTCGTCTTGTGACTGGTGGCAGAGGAAGGGAAGTATTGCCCTTGCCCCACTCTTAAAAACTGGGGCTTTTGTTTGGGCGCCGGGGCCAGGAGCAATTTTTGTCTGTTCTGCCACGTCTTAAGGGCTTTGCCTCAGATTCAGAGAGTGGTCCCGGGAATTGCACAAGGCCCGGTGCCTGGTCCCCAGGTGCCAGTGATGGGCTCTCTCTGGCTCCTTCTGAGGAAAAGAACTTGGGAAAAAGGGCCCACTTGCCCCACCTGGGGCTCCAGCATTTCTGTTGGCCACGTCGGCCTGTGGCAGTGTGTCCGTCGGAGCCTGTCTCTCCGGGCCTGCTGGTGTGGCGGCCACTGGGGCCTTGTGCCCTGGCTTCTCATGGGGGCAGGTCCCATTTGAAGTTAAGTTGACCTGGTGGCCCCACAACTGTCAGATGAGCTCGAGGAATGTTGTGATTGTGCAGATTGTGAAGCTTTTCCTGATGTCACTGTGAGAGCGATGTTCTTTTGTGGCTTTCTACACCCTGTGTGGATGTGGGGCCCCAGAATAGCTCTGACGGTGGGTGTAAATCATATCAGACCAGCAGGCGGCACCATGGAGCGCCTGCCCCAGGTTTTCCTGCAGTAGCGGAATTCTGTCAGATGGATCTGGACACACCTCCTCTGCCTTGTCCTCTCTTTCAGCTGTCTCAGCTCTACCCTGAAGAGAACTTGGAGAAACTCATTCCTTGCTTAGCTGGTCCGGATGCGTTTTATGTGGAGCGAAACCACGTGGATCTGGACTCAGGCCTGAGGTGAGGCTCTTACCAGGTGCCCAGCCTGTCCATAGCGGGCAGGGACAGGCTGGTCCGTGGTCAATGTCATAGTCCTCCAGGGAGCTCTGGGAGGACGTGTGGCCACCTGGACCTGGGTCTCTACTTGGCCTCTAGGGATTTCCATTCGTTCTGGAGGATTCCGGAGCGCTCAGTAAGCTAAGGGTGTTTCTGAGTGTATGAAGAAGGGAATTCCAGGGTGGGTCCCACCACTTCGTGGGCTTTGGCAGTCCTGTGAAATAATCCTGGGCTGCTATTTCCATCCTGTAGTCCAAGGTTGAGACTATTCCCAGATAAAATTGGCGTCTCTTAAACAGTTTCTGTGGACCCTCAATTGTGTCTTGGTTCACGTGGCACACACAGTAACATGGCCTACCGGTTCCGTAAACGTGCTGCTGCCGGTGCCCTGGGGACCAGTGTCCAAGCCCCTTTCTGGCTGATGGTGGGTGGCACTGATCTCGTGTCACAGGGCATGACTCCTGTCGTCGGCCTTGGTGACCATGGATGCAGCATGGAGGGGAAGGGCTTGAAGAAGGAGTGGCAATCAGGCAAGAACTCAGTTGACTTAAAGCAGGAAGAATATGAGGCTGTGGCACTTCTGGGTTTTTTCCTCTAATACACATTTCTCTTGATTAAAAATTAAATTTTTTTCTTTCAGTGTGTCAGCAGGAATGCCATTTTCATGCTGATAAGACCACTTGTTTGCTTTTTAGGTACCTGGCCTCATTACCTTCTCACGTGTTGAAAAATGACCATGTCAGGAGGTTTCTCAGCACTTCCTCTCCCCCCCAGCAGCTTCAGAGTCCAAGTGAGTTTATAAAATATGAATAAATAAAACAGTTTTTTTTTTTTTTGAGATGGAGTCTTGCTCTCTCACCCAGGCTGGAATGCAGTGGCGCAATCTCGGCTTACTGCAAGCTCCGCCTTCCGGGTTCATGCCATTCTCCTGCCTCAGCTTCCGAAGTAGCGGGGACTACAGGTGCAGGCTGCCACACCCAGCTAATTTTTTGTAGTTTTAGTAGAGACGGGGTTTCACCGTGTTAACCAGGATGGTCTTGATCTCCTGACCTTGTGATCCGCCCA
>NW_012121376.1:2850816-2858425 GCF_000951035.1 Colobus angolensis palliatus
GTGATGCATGCCTGTAGTCCCAGCTACTTGGGAGGCTGAGGCAGAAGAATCACTTGAACCCAGGAGGTGGAGGTTTTCCGTGAGCTGAGATCACGCCAACTGCACTCCAGCCTGGGTGACAGAGCAAGACTCCGTCTCCAAAATAAAATTTAAAAAAATACAAAATTAGCCAGGCGTGGTGGCGGGTGCCTGTAATCCCAGCTACTCGGGAGGCTGAGGCAGGAGAATCACTTGAACCCGGGAGACAGAGGTTGCGGTGAGCCGAGATCACATCATTGCACTCCAGCCTGGGCAACAAGAGCAAATCACTGTCTCAAAAAAATAATAAAATAAAACAAATATTTTCATTGTCTATACATTTTAATGGTATTTATTTTTAAATTTATAGGTCCTGGCAACCCCTCCCTTTCTAAAGTAGGTACCGTGATGGGCGTGTCTGGAAGGTGAGAAATCTATGTCACCAGCACATTTCAAATAAGCATTTTACGAGGTTTACTTTGAGTTCTGTGTAAAGTTATTTCTAGAATTAAGTCATGCTCAAGTTGAATCTTGGATGATATTGAGAAGAATTGGGTAGAGATGATTCAGTTTACGATTTCCAAAAAAAAGAGTTCTCTGAGCCACTGGAATCAGAATTCCCAGGGACTCCTCCCCAGTGCAAGATCCTGGGCCCCGTCCCAGACCTAGGAAACCAGAATTTCCTAGAACCTGGCTGTGAGAAGCCTGCTCCCGGAAGCATAGGGTCATGTTCCTGAGGAGCGTCCTCTGTCAGCACGGGCCCTGGGGGCTGTAGTCGCATGCCGGCAACACAGAGGCTCCCCATCGTCGCTGACAGTGAGGTGGGCTGTCACAGATAGGTGCACATGCACCCCAAAAGGGAGTCTCGTGGAGATGCAGTCTGGGCGCAAGGTCTCGAGGAGCAGACTGGCATCCTCCTGGTGTCGGGGTGGGGTAAGCGCCCAGTCGGCGGGTGTGACTTTGCAGTTAAGGAGCAAGGCCAGAGTGGAGTGCTGGTCACGCCTTCTAGCTTTCTACAGTTTACTCTTCTAAAAAAATTGTATTTGAATATTAAAGATTTAGTAGTCTATTTTGATTTATGATTTATCCGTGTCATTCTGTGACTCAGAAGTAACACAAATACTGGAGTAGCATGTGTTTAAAAAATACAAGTAACAGAAACTTAGCAGCTAAACCAGAAGTCTGGTGATGACAGATACGTACACATACCTAATACACGTGTGTGCAAACAAGTAGATTGATACTCCCCAGCACAGGCAGAGGCCTATGTGTGTATCTGCACAGCTGCCTGTATGCACAGCTGTGCACAGGCATGCACTACAGAAATCTTAGCTGCAGAAAGGTGGTTGGGGAGGGAGGGCAGTCATAGCACACCAGTGTTTGCAGGTCGGGGTGGCCTGTGACAGCAGGGCAGGCCAAGAGGCAGAGGCTGGCACAGAAAGGCCTAGAAGTGAGGTCTTTGGTGGAGTCTGTGGTTGTGGAAGCAGCCACAGTCTCTCTGTGCCCCTGTCCCACAGGCCTGTGTGTGGAGTGGCTGGCATCCCGTCCTCGCAGAGCGGAGCCCAGCACCACGGGCAGCACCCGGCCGGCTCAGCCGCCCCCTTGCCCCACTGCTCCCATGCGGGCAGCGCGGGCTCAGCCCTGGCCTACCGGACCCAGATGGACACATCGCCTGCCATCCTCATGCCTTCCAGTCTGCAGACCCCTCAGACCCAGGAGCAGAACGGGATTCTAGACTGGCTTCGAAAACTGCGTTTGCACAAGTATTACCCCGTCTTTAAGCAGCTCTCCATGGAGAAGGTATGTCGGTTGCCTGGCTGGCCATACAGATTGTTTTCTCAAGACCTCCCTGGGGGAATTGAGTTTCCAAAACCAACACAAGGTGGAAGAAGTAGGGAGGCCGAGACACACCGCCTGTTCTTACAGGGGACAGTGAGTGGGCTTCGCAGAGGCCGCCTGCAGCTGCAGCCAAACAGGACGTGTTGTAAACAGACAGCTTTTCTAGATGCTTCCAGACCTTCAGAAACTGGATGCTCTGCGTGACATGGGGGACAGCCCGTCCCCAGAGCCCTGCTGTGGAGAAATCCTGGCCTCTGGCGCAGCGCCCCTTTTACACGTCTCTTGGCATGGCTGGTGCAGACGCTGTGGCAGGCCAGATCTAGACGAATGGGTGCATCTTACATCTTCCAAGCAGTCATACCTAGAGAATTCTTACGAGGAACATGTTTTCACCGTTAAAAAAAATTCTGAGATTTCTTAAGTCCTGATGTCACTGATAAAACTAGATTAAACCCATACAAGGTATTTGAACTCTGTGCTCCCTCTGCTGGCAAACCGGCTTGGTGGCTTTTATCTACGTAAAAATTTCATTTCTCGAAAAATCTACAATTGAACCTAGAAATCAAGCTTTTACTACATAGTTAAATCCAAATCATAAGTATATTTGTAATACCCTCTGTTTAGGGTTTGTGGTTTTTTTTTTTTTTTGGAGATGGAGTCTCGCACTGTCACCCAGGCTGGAGTACAATGGTGTGATCTCGGCTCCCTGCAGCCTCCCCCTCCTGGGTTCAAGCGATTCTCCTGCCTCAGCCTCCTGAGTACCTGGGATTACAGGTGCCCACCACCACACCTGGCTAATATTTTATATTTTTAGTAGAAACGGGGTTTCACTATGTTGACCAGGCTAGTCTCGAACTCCTGACTCATAATGCCCTACCTCAGTCTCCCACAGTGCTGGGATTACAGGCATGAGCCACTGTGCCTGGCCAAGGATTTGTTAATCTTAAAAAGCAGAGATTTTACTAACCTTGTTCATAATTAGTTTTTAATGTTTTATTCTTATGTTTGCATTGAGATGGCCTAAATCACAAATCGTGTTAGGAAATAACATGAAAAAGCGGGGCGCGGTGGCTCACACCTGTAATCCCAGCACTTTGGGAGGCTGAGGCGGGTGAATCACAAGGTCAGGAGATCGAGACCATCCTGGCTAACACGGTGAAACCCTGTCTCTACTAAAAATACAAAAAAATTAGCCGGGTGCGGTGGCGGGCGCCTGTGGTCCCAGCTACTCTGGAGGCTGAGGCAGGAGAATGGCGTGGGCCCGGGAGGCGGAGCTTGCAGTGAGCTGAGATCCGGCCACTGCACTCCAGCCTGGGTGACAGAGTGAGACTCCGCCTCAAAAAAAAAAAAAAAAAAAGGAAATAACATGAAAAGTAGAGGCTGGTGTGTTTGTGTAGCACCAGCCTGCACAGTGGAGTAGCCACACAACCATTCAGTGTGGGTGGCATCTGCTTTTCTGGATCACTTGCTACCTGACAAAGTTGCTATCATCCCTGGCCGGGCACGGTGGCTCACGCCTGTAATCCCGGCACTTTGGGAGCCCAAGGCAGGTGGATCATCTGAGGTCAGGAGTTCAAGACCTGCCTGGCCAACATGGTGAAACCCCGTCTCTACTAAAAATACAAAAATTAGCCGGACGTGGTGGCGGGTGCCTGTAACCCCAGCTACTCGGGAGGCTGAGGCAGAGAACTGCTTGAACCCGGGAGGCGGAAGTTGCAGTGAGCCAAGATCGCGCCACTGCACTCCAGCCTGGGTGACACAGTGAGACTCCGTCTCAAAAAAAAAGACCATCCCGCAGAGGGTGGTGAGTTCTGAAGGGCCTGCATTATGATGGGGCTGTCCTGGGGAGGGGGGGGTGGCACGCTATCATAACCCGCATCTCCATGGCGGTTGAAACTGTGATTATGCGAGATGTTTTCTTTAGTCAGCTGCCCCAAAGCACGTACCTGCTGGTATTGACTCACAGAGCAGAGGGCAAGTGGGTGCCTTTGGCGGAGCCAGCAGCCTGTGAGGTGGTGCACCCATCTACACGGCCTGCACAGAAGGTGCCTTAGAGGGGCCGGGGACACTCTTGCTCAGAACCATGTCTCGGAGTTGAACCGTTGACACCAAGTCATTTAGCAAGTAAACGGTCTAGGATTCCTCAGCCTGTGACTGCCGAGTTCAGCTGGGTCTGTTTGCATATCCCAGAGGTAGAATAAATGTACTGAATTCAACTCCAAGTTCTTTGTTCTGAGTCCTACTTACGTCTCAGTAACTTTGTAATTTGTTTCTTCTGTGGAAGTTTTTGAGCCTTACTGAAGAAGATCTGAATAAATTTGAGTCTCTCACCATGGGGGCAAAGAAGAAGCTCAAGACCCAGCTGGAGCTGGAAAAGTGAGTGCGAAGTGGGTTTTGGAACCTGCATTTATTTCCATTTCTCACGGGCCAAATGGAGTGCTAGGGCTTCCCGTGCTAAATACCAGCGATTGGATTACTTTCTCTTGCTGATCCAGTCCTTAGTCACGCTTTTATTTATTTATTTCATTTATTTTATTTATTTCTTTTTGGGATGGAGTCTCGCTCTGTCGTGCCCAGGCTGGAGTGCGCTGGCGCAATCTCGGCTCACTGCAACCTCTGCCTCTCAGGTTCAAGCGATTCTCTTGCCTCAGTCTCCCCAGTAGCTGGGATTACAGGCACATGCCACCACGCCCAGCTAATTTTTTGTATTTTTAGTAGAGATGGGGTTTTACCATGTTGGCCAGGTTGGTCTCGAACTCCTGACCTCAGGTGATCTGCCCTCCTTGGCCTTCCAGAGTGCTGGGATTACAGGTGTGAGGCACCGCGCCTGGCCTAGTTTTGGAACATTCGTATCCATTTTCTCCTCAAGCATTTCTTCTGCTGCATCCTCCTCTCTCCTGGACTCAGGCTGCACAAGCCTCAGACCCCTACTGCTGCCGCCCCACCGCTCTCCCACGCTTGTGCGTTTCTGTGTGTGCATCTGGGTGGTTCCTGTGCCCCTTTCCACGCCAGCCGATTTCTTCAGCTCTGCCCAGGCTGCTGCGGAGCCTATCCGTGTACTCAAGTCCTCATTTCTGCTGCCAGAGGTTTCTTTTGTGTTTTTCCTCCTAGGTTTTCCATTTGGCGTGTTTATGAAGTTTCCATCTCTCTGCTGAAGTTCCTGTTTGTTCGTGCATGTTGTCATTTTCACTAGTTCCTTTAGTACGTCCGTCATAGGTGTTTAAAGTCCCTGTCACATAGGTCCCACTTCTGACTTATTTCTGAATCTGGTTCTAATGATTGCTTTATCTCTTGACAATAGTTTTTTTTTCCCCCTTTATTAATTTTTTTTGGTATGTCTTACAAATGTTGACTGGATGTCAGACGTGTTGAGATGACCGTGGAGCCGGAGGAGAGCGGTATTCATGCCTGGAAAGGGTCAACACCTCTTCTGCCAGGCCCTTAGTGGGGTCCTGTAGGCCATCTGGGCAGGACGGAGCTGGCGCTGGGCTCTCTTGCTGTCACGGTTACCTGCAGGGCGTCTTCAGTGGAGGCAGCTGCTGCCTGAGCCTGGAGGGTCTTCTCCGGTGTTTTGCTTCACTCCCAGCTTTCAGCCGTCCCTGCAGACCTGTGGCACACAGCAGGGCACTCTCTACCCTCTTGACCCCTTTTCGGGGGTAGAGCGCTGCTGCTTGTTTGCTGCCTGGTGCTGGGCTTGTGGGAGCAAGGGCCTTCTCCACTCTCACAGCCCAGCCTGATCCTGGGCAGGCCTGTGTGCCTGGGCTTCGGGGCGGCACTTCCTCAGCACTTTGCCCTCCCCAGCGGGAGCTGACCTCCTCCGGTGCCAGAGCACTTTTGCTTTTCCCCGTCGTCCAGGAGCAGCGGGTCGTCTTGTGACTGGTGGCAGAGGAAGGGAAGTATTGCCCTTGCCCCACTCTTAAAAACTGGGGCTTTTGTTTGGGCGCCGGGGCCAGGAGCAATTTTTGTCTGTTCTGCCACGTCTTAAGGGCTTTGCCTCAGATTCAGAGAGTGGTCCCGGGAATTGCACAAGGCCCGGTGCCTGGTCCCCAGGTGCCAGTGATGGGCTCTCTCTGGCTCCTTCTGCGGAAAAGAACTTGGGAAAAAGGGCCCACTTGCCCCACCTGGGGCTCCAGCATTTCTGTTGGCCACGTCGGCCTGTGGCAGTGTGTCCGTCGGAGCCTGTCTCTCCGGGCCTGCTGGTGTGGCGGCCACTGGGGCCTTGTGCCCTGGCTTCTCATGGGGGCAGGTCCCATTTGAAGTTAAGTTGACCTGGTGGCCCCACAACTGTCAGATGAGCTCAAGGAATGTTGTGATTGTGCAGATTGTGAAGCTTTTCCTGATGTCACTGTGAGAGCGATGTTCTTTTGTGGCTTTCTACACCCTGTGTGGATGTGGGGCCCCAGAATAGCTCTGACGGTGGGTGTAAATCATATCAGACCAGCAGGCGGCACCATGGAGCGCCTGCCCCAGGTTTTCCTGCAGTAGCGGAATTCTGTCAGATGGATCTGGACACACCTCCTCTGCCTTGTCCTCTCTTTCAGCTGTCTCAGCTCTACCCTGAAGAGAACTTGGAGAAACTCATTCCTTGCTTAGCTGGTCCGGATGCGTTTTATGTGGAGCGAAACCACGTGGATCTGGACTCAGGCCTGAGGTGAGGCTCTTACCAGGTGCCCAGCCTGTCCATAGCGGGCAGGGACAGGCTGGTCCGTGGTCAATGTCATAGTCCTCCAGGGAGCTCTGGGAGGACGTGTGGCCACCTGGACCTGGGTCTCTACTTGGCCTCTAGGGATTTCCATTCGTTCTGGAGGATTCCGGAGCGCTCAGTAAGCTAAGGGTGTTTCTGAGTGTATGAAGAAGGGAATTCCAGGGTGGGTCCCACCACTTCGTGGGCTTTGGCAGTCCTGTGAAATAATCCTGGGCTGCTATTTCCATCCTGTAGTCCAAGGTTGAGACTATTCCCAGATAAAATTGGCGTCTCTTAAACAGTTTCTGTGGACCCTCAATTGTGTCTTGGTTCACGTGGCACACACAGTAACATGGCCTACCGGTTCCGTAAACGTGCTGCTGCCGGTGCCCTGGGGACCAGTGTCCAAGCCCCTTTCTGGCTGATGGTGGGTGGCACTGATCTCGTGTCACAGGGCATGACTCCTGTCGTCGGCCTTGGTGACCATGGATGCAGCATGGAGGGGAAGGGCTTGAAGAAGGAGTGGCAATCAGGCAAGAACTCAGTTGACTTAAAGCAGGAAGAATATGAGGCTGTGGCACTTCTGGGTTTTTTCCTCTAATACACATTTCTCTTGATTAAAAATTAAATTTTTTTCTTTCAGTGTGTCAGCAGGAATGCCATTTTCATGCTGATAAGACCACTTGTTTGCTTTTTAGGTACCTGGCCTCATTACCTTCTCACGTGTTGAAAAATGACCATGTCAGGAGGTTTCTCAGCACTTCCTCTCCCCCCCAGCAGCTTCAGAGTCCAAGTGAGTTTATAAAATATGAATAAATAAAACAGTTTTTTTTTTTTTTGAGATGGAGTCTTGCTCTCTCACCCAGGCTGGAATGCAGTGGCGCAATCTCGGCTTACTGCAAGCTCCGCCTTCCGGGTTCATGCCATTCTCCTGCCTCAGCTTCCGAAGTAGCGGGGACTACAGGTGCAGGCTGCCACACCCAGCTAATTTTTTGTAGTTTTAGTAGAGACGGGGTTTCACCGTGTTAACCAGGATGGTCTTGATCTCCTGACCTTGTGATCCGCCCA
>NW_012121376.1:2862780-2877498 GCF_000951035.1 Colobus angolensis palliatus
CTGCGCCCAGCCTAGTCATGCTTTTAAAGTTCTACAAATGTGTCTTAGGTTTGACAGGAAAGGACCTTTACAGTAAATTTGACCGATCAGAATGATTTGCCTTCCTTGCCTTGATGATCTGGAGGGCATTGCCCTGTGCTGTGGAGTAGGCCCGTCTCGAAGCTGCGTGTGAAGCAGCACCGGGAGGCAGTGCTCACTCGTTCCCGTGCTTGATTATTTCACAGGGAGAAGTCAGAGAGACGGTGTCTGAACCCCTCGGCGCCGTCGCTGGTCACCAGCAGTGGTGTGGCTCGAGTGCCCCCCACCAGCCACGTCGGGCCCGTGCAGTCGGGGCGGGGCAGCCACGCAGCAGGTGAACAGGGGTGTGCTGGGCAGATGGGTTACTCACACACAGGGAGGGCCTTGTGTTCTTTGTGATCATTAAACTTCAAATCACACCTATTTGATTTTTACATTTGTAAATCTTTATACTCATTTTCCATTATTTTAACTATTATAGTCTCTGCCATAAGAAAATCGAAGGGACAGTTGGCTTAGGAGCTAGAGGGCAGTCACCTCTCTGAAGTTGCTTGGGCAAAAGGATCAGGTCCAGAAACTGCCGCAGTGAGAGCGAGTGTGTAGGGGTGAGCAGAAATGAGATGGGAGTAGCCTGCCTCCCTCCCCAGGACTGGTGCCCAGAGGCCACATTTAAGTCAGTGCCTTTTATGTTGACCCATCTCGGTGACATGGTTCTCCATGGACCTTCCTGCTCTGGGGGACCTGCAATCTCCGCAATTTGGTTTTCATCCTCCCCTCTGAGAAAGGGTGGGACACCTGGCGCGCTTGCTCTGTTGTCTCACGAGAGGAGCCAGGTTTTCTTCACAATAGAAATAGCAGGGGGACCAGTGGCTTGGGAGAGGAAAAAAAAAAAAAAAAACCAAAAAAAAAACCTGCCAGGATGGATTTTAAGTGGTGATTTGACTGAAAAGATCTCCGTGACTCGGCCGGCCTCATGAGAGGGGGCGTGGCATAGTGTTGTGATGGTTCCTGGTGGTGCGCGGGGGGTTCCCTTCACAGGGCTTTGTTCTGGGGTTGATGGTGGGGTCAGGTAGGGCCCTGGCTGAGGGGGTGTTGAGTGGCACTGCCATTTGAATCTCTGCTGCATCCGTCATCGTGCGGCCTGGGCCGGCATGTTCTTTTTCTGACTCTAAGAGCCCTGCGTGCCCCTGGAAGGAGCACCCGCCGACAGGGTGATGCAGGGCACGGGGCGGGGCTGAGCTGCAGGGGCACTGGCTGATGGCCGCTCCTCTGGCCCTTTTCTGCAGAGCTGCGGGTGGAAGTGGAGCAGCCTCATCACCAGCTGCCCCGGGAAGGCAGCTCCTCCGAGTACTCCAGCTCCTCCTCCAGCCCCATGGGGGTGCAGGCCCGGGAAGAGAGCTCCGACAGCGCCGAAGAGAATGACAGACGTAAGGGCACGTGCGCGCCGCTGGCTCCACCTGGCCCGGCTGTGGAATGGCACTGACCACTCTGTTTCCCTCTCTAGGTGTGGAGATTCACTTGGAGAGCTCCGACAAGGAGAAGCCGGTGATGCTCCTGAATCACTTCACTTCCAGTTCCGCCAGACCCACGGCCCAGGTTCTCCCTGTGCAGAATGAGGCCAGCTCCAATCCATCAGGCCACCACCCCCTGCCCCCACAGATGCTGAGCACAGCCTCACACATGGCACCCATCCGCATGCTGAATTCCGTGCACAAGCCGGAAAGAGGCAGCGCGGACATGAAGCTCCTCTCGTCTTCTGTGCACTCACTTTTGTCTCTAGAAGAAAGGAATAAAGGATCTGGACCAAGAAGCAGCATGAAAGTGGACAAGAGCTTTGGCAGCGCCATGATGGACGTGCTGCCCGCGTCTGCACCCCACCAGCCCGTGCAGGTCCTCTCTGGACTTTCGGAGAGCAGCTCCATGTCACCCACGGTCTCCTTTGGTCCCCGGGCCAAAGTCGTGCATGCATCCACACTGGACAGGGTGCTGAAGACAGCACAGCAACCAGCCCTGGTGGTGGAGACCAGCACGGCCGCCACAGGGACGCCCAGCACAGTCCTCCACGCCGCCCGTCCGCCCATCAAACTGCTGCTGTCGTCATCTGTTCCTGCTGATTCTGCCATTTCTGGGCAAACCTCCTGTCCTAATAATGTGCAAATAAGTGTGCCCCCTGCAATAATAAACCCCCGGACTGCTCTGTATACAGCCAACACCAAAGTTGCCTTTTCTGCAATGAGCAGTATGCCAGTGGGCCCCCTGCAGGGTGGCTTCTGTGCAAACAGCAACACTGCCTCCCCCAGCAGCCACCCCTCCACGTCCTTTGCCAACATGGCCACATTGCCCAGCTGCCCAGCCCCCAGCTCCAGCCCGGCGCTGTCCTCTGTCCCTGAAAGCAGTTTCTATAGCAGCAGTGGTGGTGGCGGCTCCACAGGAAACATTCCTGCCTCGAATCCGAACCACCACCACCACCACCACCATCAGCAGCCCCCGGCACCCCCGCAGCCCGCCCCACCCCCGCCGGGCTGCATCGTGTGCACGTCCTGCGGCTGCAGCGGCAGTTGCGGCTCAAGTGGCCTGACTGTCAGCTACGCCAACTACTTCCAGCACCCGTTCTCCGGTCCGTCCGTGTTCACCTTCCCGTTCTTGCCCTTCAGTCCCATGTGCAGCAGCGGCTACGTCAGCGCCCAGCAGTACGGCGGTGGCTCCACCTTCCCTGTCGTACACGCCCCCTACAGCAGCAGCGGGACCCCAGACCCTGTCCTGAGCGGGCAGTCCACTTTTGCCGTGCCACCCATGCAGAACTTCATGGCGGGGACAGCAGGGGGGTACCAGACCCAAGGACTGGTGGGCAGTAGCAATGGTTCCAGTCACAAAAAGAGCGGGAACCTGTCTTGTTACAACTGCGGGGCCACTGGTCACCGTGCCCAGGACTGCAAACAGCCATCCATGGACTTCAACCGGCCAGGTAAGCGCGCGCCATGGCCGCGCCCACCAGGCTCCCGCAGGACCAATGCACACAAATGCTTGGTTTTTATGAAGAGTAAACTTATTTCTTCGTAAAGCAAATAATTTTTCGAATGCTCTTTGACAGCGCATGGAAAGCTTCATGATAGGCTGTGAGGCCCCCAGAAGGGCTGCTGTTGGGTCTGAAACGGTCATGATGATTTCAGACAGCCTCTTGTTCTAGAAGGTGCTTAGCCAGTGTGGACAGGGCCTCCCTGGGCTGCCATGTCTTGCTTCGAGCCCAGAGCGCGAGCGTGAGGGATTCAGTGCTGCCCCCTGGCTTACACTGGGGCTCAGGCTGTGGCGCCTCCTCAGTCTGGACCCTCTGGGGTGGGGCTCGCTGTCCCCTCTACCCCTCCCTGCCGGTGCGGCTGTGGGTGTGGGGGGCTGTCACCCCTCGGCCGTGCTGCATCTTCCGTTCCCTCCTGTTTTATCTCCACTATTTTTCTGTCTCCTTTAGTCAAATCCTAGTGGATGTCTGATGTAGTTATTATAATAGGTTTCTTCTTGCTGTCTGTTTTGGAAACTGGGGACTGGGAAAGTGGGTCCCAACTCTGACAACTCATGGTGCCACCTTGCCAAAGTCACTTGATGACTGCAGACTTCCAGTTGCTTCTGAGGGTTGCAGTAGATCTGTGATTCTCAGACCTGCCTGTACATCACAATCACCTGGAGAGTTTTGAGAAACACACCTGCTGACTCAGCAGGCCTGCAGGCGAGGTGGGTTGACGGGCGCTCTGCCACGTGGGCCTGGTGGGTCTGTGCCTCCCTTCATAAAGCCGGCTGTATCTCCAGAGGCACGGGGCACTCGCCAGCGTTCACCTGCTCTCAACTAGTGAAAGGACACATGTTAGAGCAGCCTGCCCGACGTGTGCAGAGCCTGACTCCCAGAGAAAGCTCCGAAACAAAAAGATTGGTGGTCGGGCGCGGTGGCTCACGCCTGTAATCCCAGCACTTTGGGAGGCCGAGGTGGGTGGATCACGAGGTCAGGAGATCGAGACCATCCTGGCTAACATGGTGAAACCCCGTCTCTACTAAAAATACAAAAAATTAGCCAGGCGTGGTGGCGGGCGCCTGTAGTCCCAGCTACTCGGGAGGCTGAGGCAGGAGAATGGCGTGAACCCAGGAGGTGGAGCTTGCAGTGAGCCAAGATTGCGCCACTGCACCCCAGCCTGGGCGACAGAGCTAGACTCCGTCTCAAAAAAAAAAAAATTGGTAACTTTTCCTGAGTCATTTCACCCCAGTCTGATTTGATCAACTTGTAATATTAGCTCCCATTTTGCAGGGGCAGGAAGGGAGTGGAAACAGTGAGGATGGGTGCCCTAGATTTCCAGCACCAGAGTCTTGCCCAGTGGCTCTGGAAATGACTGGACAGATTGGTGGATGGTGGTGATTCTACAGTCATTCCAATTTGACCTCTTTTTTCCCCTCTCTCTAGGTACTTTTAGGTTGAAATACGCCCCTCCAGCAGAAAGTCTGGACTCCACAGATTGATATTTTTCTCTGGCAACAGAACATTATTAAGCCATGGAGACATAAGGAAAATTAAATACAAAACTGAGAAGTCTAGTTGCTGTTGAGCTTAATCTTTTTAATCCAAAGGTGCTTTACTTTTCCTAGACTGGATAGAAAAATCTAGCGTAGAAGTGCATCAAACTCGGTTTATTGCCAAAACCCTAGATTGGAGCTTGGTGTCAGAACTTGCCTAGTGGGCATCTCTGTGGCCGGTGAAGTCGGCCACCTACACGTTTGGTTGCAGTGCAGAGAAGAGCATTGCCATCCTTGGCCCTCCTAGGCTCGCACGTCAATTCCAGGGCAGCTACACGTGGTCTGAATCGCGAACTGAGCTTGGAGTTCTCCAGGTGGAGCTCCACCCGCCGGACGCTTGACACCCCTGGGCTGGGGAAAATGTCGACTTTGTTTTGTTCTGTTCCTAAAGTGATTAGCACTAATCTCTGGGATTTTTAAGGATTGCACTACAGAAGAATGTATCCTGATGTAAATCTCTGCGGTTCCGGGAGCCAAACTCCTCTGAGAACAGTCAGTGCAAGAGGCTCCAATAATCCATATTTAAAGAGTCAGCACCAGCAGGCTCCTCGACTTGGGACACAACAGAGATTTTAGTGTTTCCTTCCCTCCTCCAAGCAGTTGTAGCAGTTTCAGGTTTTTAATTTTTTCTGCAAATAAATCTAAACTACATTATTAAATAGAAATAGTTTACTCGCAACAACTTAATTTCTAAGGGTCCAAGTCCCAGAGAATCCATAGTCGTCAGAGCTTTGAGAGTATCTTTCTTCCCAGCCGGTCAGTGGCTTCGAGCCCCGTCTTCCACTACAAATCACCCCTCGAGGGGGCTCGGCGACAGCGCGGCTCTGTGAGTGGCTGTGAGGATGCTGCACGTCCTTAGCAGAGTTTGCAAGTTGCTTTATCTCCCACGGGCTCCCCAAGAACCTCCAACCCCGAGGCTTATCGCTAGCGGATTCGCATCTGAGACAGACATTTCAACAATGATACAGTCCTGTCATTTGTCAGCAAAAGATTGGGAATTTTCTCCTGTCAACTTCTTTTGTATTAGGCCGTGTATTGATAGTTAATTCCGTTAAAAATTACTTGGAAAACAGTGGGAAGTGGTAGGACTCTGGAAGAGGCCACGCACCCGAGAGAGACGAGATCTGTGCCGGTCTGGTTTTGGTCAGGTAGTAACAAAAGTCCTCACTGTACATCTCTAAATTTCAGCCCACGGAAATGAAAGCCTTTTGTCTGAAATTGACAGACTTAAATCTTCAAGGTTAAAGGGAATCTTCTGCTCAAACAATACTCATCTAAAACGCTAAAGTCGTCAGTGTTAAAATACTGAGTGGTAAAATCTTGCCAGGGATTTTGCAGTTGGATATTTATTTTTTAAAAAATTAAAATATTCAGACCATTCTTAAAATGGGACAATCAGCCTCAGGAAAAATTGATGTAAATCAAAAGAATACCCTAGAATGAGGCATTGTGATGTGAGGGTTCAATTTTAAGAGCAGTTCCTAACTTCATAGAAACTAAAGCAGAAAGTTGTTACGTTTTTTTATGACAGGCTTTTGGTAGAACGTGTTAGTTTTATTTTTGTTGAATTTTATTTCTATGCAATGCAGAATTAACAGACCTCCTCTCTCTCCTCATGGTACACAGTATTACAGTGTTGAAGTAATGGTGATGCTTATTACAACAGCTATTTAGGGGAATGTTACGTTGATCTTTTAAATTATAAACACTACAAAATGTCAAAATAGTGAGAACTGACACAACTTTGCCTTAAAGAGTGTAGACTGGACCTTCTCATACGGCGTTAAAGGAAGACTTAGCGTGTTCACTGATGTTTACGATTTTAATATTTCTGAAGGCCATTCCAGTGGCCTGGATATGTGCTGAAAGCCAAACTTTTAAATTTTTTGGTTTTTTAAACAAAGAAATATTTTAAATAAATCCTATTTCAACACTGAAATTGTTGAAAACCGTCTCATAACAAAAGGAAAAAAAACATTTAAATTTTTGTTTTAGTGGTCAGTATAGGGGAATGAAAGCCTCTGTTGTTACCCATGTAACTATTTTGATAAGAATTAGAGGTTAACCTTAAATCCAGCAAAACTTTAAAACAGAAACTTTTCAACTTGAAGCCTGCCATTCAGCGTTGAGGTAAACGAGTTCCAACATTGTCCCGGCTGTGTTCCCAGCAGCGGAGGTCTCTGCGGAGCTTCCAGGCGTCTTGAACGTGCATGGGCAGTGTGACATCTCCAGGGAGGCCGTCCGAAGTCGAGAGTCGTGAGCTGTAAATAGGAACTACACGGTGCAGAGAAGATGGACCCGCCCATCCGTGAGGGCCTCTCCATGAGGGAGCCGCAGGCTTGGACTGGAGAGAATTTGCCAGCAGTGAGCTCGGATGCGTCTCTCCGGAAGCCCCCGAGGGTGGCGTGCCTGAAGAGCGTCTTGCGTTCATCAGACTCCTCATCTGAAAACACAGAACATACCCTTTCAAGTACTTAGTCATTTTCCTGAAACTGTGGTCTGTTTCAGAATGCTGTGGCAACCAGGTAGGTGTGGCACTGGCCGTGTGCCATGTCTTGGCCCTTTGTAGTCTGTCAGATATTAAAGTTTCTAACCCGGTTTTTTTAATCTCCAAGAATGGGGAAAGTGGAATGTAGAGATGGAAGCAGAACGTGATGTTGGGACACAACAGCTATTTAATCCTTCGTTTTATTTTTTAAGCAAAACACTCAGTTTTCTACCTTATTTTCTAATGTTGATTTCATGGTAACATTGACCGTTGGAAGGTGTTTAACATAAAATCTCCTTGCTGAAGAGCACTGAGGAAATGGGAGCTAGCACTTGTGATAAAAATAAAGACAAGATATTTTCTTGAATGCATATATGTGACTGGGTATTTGAAAAACCAGCATCATGTGTCATCTCCAAAAGATTACAGGAGTCAGCTTGTTCATGTAGGGGTGTTAGTAGGTTCCGTGTTCTTCATTCAGCTCTTAGAATTCTAGGTCCTTTATTGCCCAAAGTCAGCACAGTTAGTTTCTACCACAGACTCTGGTGTTTGGGGCACAGTAGTGGGGGGGGTAGTGACTTTGCCTAAACGTCACCCGGCTGGAACGCCTTCCATCTGAACAGGGGCTGAGCGGGGCTTTAATGGGAACCGGGTTGCACCCTCCTTGCTCCCCGTCATTTTCTTGTCACTCTTCCTGCTTCCCAGCGTTTTGTCGTATGCCCTGCTCGCCATACGCCGTGATGACTGATGGTACCGCATGCCGAGGTCTTCAAGGTTGTGAGGAAAGCCGTCCCCCTGCTTGACTCGACTGCTGTCCCAGAGGAGAGTTCTGTGCGACCTGAGTGGGGGTGGCTGTCATTTCCAGCATGCAGGTGACTCCCAAAGAATGAGTCAGGTGGCATGAACGCCATGGGTTCTGAAGAGGCGAATTTGCTGAAAAGCCCCAAGGGTCTGAATGAAAGCATCTTTAATCAACACTCGCAATATTCTAGAAAACCATATACTGTGCTGGTTGAGGCCAAAGGTCAACATTGCTCCACTGTTCACCAAGGAAGGGGGCAGTGGCCATCAGCCGTGGCCTCACGTGCGTTGTAACAAGCCCTCATCACATGTATGAGTCTTACGTGCACAAAAAGATAAGGCTTTGGTACTGAAACTGGACACCTTGTGTACTCAAGATACCTTCACAGCTTCTATCGGACATATTTTCTTTTTAGGAATGAAGGAAAATTCTCCCATTTTTGAGCCATTCTTTTGTCAATTCTACAAAATTGCATGTAACTTTATAAATATTTTTAAAAGATATAGTTTTGTAAATATTTAATATTCCGCTAATTTGATTTTGAATTGTAAATGTCAAGTATTCTGTTTTTGGGGTTTTTATGTTTTATTATACTTTGTTAAAAAGGACAAATTGTACATTTTTAGAATGTTTTTATGAGTAAATTTAATGTACTGAAAATAAAAATTTTAAAAAAGGCTCTGTGTTGGATTTCACTAGGTCTTTGTCTCAGAATACGAAGCCACACACCTTTTCAGATCAGTCTGAATCTCCAAACTAGGGGTTCCATCCTTTCTACCCTCTCAGATTTACAAAAGGAATACCTGACTATAAATCCATTCATTCTCTATCAAGGTGCCAAGTTTTGTTGTTTTCTTTTGAGATGGAGTTTCACTCTTGTTGCCCAGGCTGAAATGTGATATGGCACGATCTCGGCTCACGCCAGCCTCCCGGGTTCAAGCGATTCTCCTGCCTCAGCCTCCCGAGTAGCTGGGATTACAGGCATCCGCCATCACTCCTGGCTAATTTTGTGTTTTTCAGTAGACTTGGGCTTCTCCATGTTGGTCAGGCTGGTCTTGAACTCTGGACCTCAGGTGATCCGCCCGCCTCAGCCTCCCAAAGTGCTGGTATTACCGGCGTGAGCCAGTGCACCTGGCCAAGTGTTTTTTTGAGATGGAGTCTCGCTCTGTTGCCCAGGCTGGAGTGCAGTGGCGTGATCTCCGCTCACTGCAAGCTCCACACCATTCTCCTGCCTCAGCCTCCCGAGTAGCTGGGTCTACAGGCACCCGCCATCACGCCCGGCTAATTTTTCCTATTTTTTTAGTAGAGACGGGGTTTCACCGTGTTAGTCAGGATTGTCTCGATCCCCTGACCTCGTGATCCGCCTGCCTCGGCCTCTCAAAGTGCTGGGATTACAGGTGTGAGCCACCGCGCCCGGCCTGTATTTTTTTTTTTTAAAGTGTCCCTGCTAATAACAAAGATGTAAATTCCTGATTTGGGGTTAAAGATGTTTCAACATGAGTTTCCATAAAAATGAAAGTTAGCATGAACGGATCTCAGATACCTTGGGAATGTGGCCCTACCCAGAAGTGACTTCCAGGGAGGGAGCAGGCCTGCTGCAGAGGGGGGGTGACACAATGACAAAAGCCACCAGCTGCTACACCAGCCTGTGACTGACTCGGCAACATACAGAATCACTCCCATGGCATCTAAGACCACACCCTTCTGGATTTGAGAGGTGGCAACATGCTGAGCATGTGCTCTGGTGACATCAGGGAAGTAAGTGGGGACACAGCACCCACGGGGAGCTCTGAAGACAGGACAAGGGACAAGCTGCTTCTGTTGAGCACCTGGCCTGGGAAAGCAGTTGTCTGATGTCACTTTTGTATTTTTCAACAGACTTTCAGGTGCCTACTTAAACTGGAACTGGGCTCAGAGTTCCCTAGATGATGAGGCTGGCCACTTTTTGTCTGGTCCGAGTGCTGAAATGTGTGTGTGTGCTGCATCTGTACACGGTGCCAGCAGCTCCCCATGTCCCCTGAGGGTACACTTTCTTAACCACGCACACACCCCTGATATTTGTGGTGGTTGGTTTACAGCAGTAGGTTGTTGGGTGTTTATTCCCACAAAACACGTGAGTCAATTCGCATCCATCCTCATAGCCCGTGACACGTTGAGTTCTCGAGGACTTCGCTTTATAAAGGCTAGACCTAGTGGCAGGGCCTTGGCCAAGGTGGGGAGGGTGCCCTTGACAAGGCAGAGGCCCTCAGAGGGTGGTGCTCCTCCATGTCAGTGCCCCCTCAGCACATGAGGACCAGCCTGGATGCCCCTCCTTGGGAATACAAGGACCTGCTTTGCTTTGGAAAGTGCACACAGTGTGGGATCCAAGTCTCAAAAACGGATCCCATTAAACTGAGCTTTGATGACAGTTTTTAATTGTGCCTTTATTCAACTTAGTTCATTAAAAATGTACTTGTTTTAAAGATCCTATAAATAAAGTGACCACTCACATGGGATATAGGTCACCCCTCAGCATGTTACTTTTTTTTTTTTTTTAAAAAAAGCAGTATTTCTTATAGGAATCTTCCTGGTCACACAGTAGTTACAATAATGTCAGATATGATGTATACAGTCTAAACGAGACAGGCCAGTTAAGAATTTACATAATGTAAAAATGCACATATTAAAAGTTAGCCAGGTGGACAGACGCATGCACTGGGGGGAGAGCAGGTGACAGGAACTCCTTTAACAATCAGTAGAGGGCCCAGATGCAAGGAACCTGGTTTTCCCCGTTACAGTAAACACCTTTCACTGATGTATACAGGTATTCCATACGCTAGATCTAAACACACAAGGGTACGTTGTGAGCTGCTACACATAGGGTCTAAAGTGGTATAATTATGATTTTCCTGTGATGCTCCCAAGAAAATTATACATAGCAAACCCCATGCAGGTAGTGGGAAGCACTGGTCTTTTATCACAGGTTGAACCTGAGGAGGTTTAACTCTTGACATTAGTATCTGTAAAGAGCGTATGGCTCTTTTTGCTATGTGTTCTCCACAACTGACATGCACTTAGTGTGGGAGAATTCTGATGGCTGGCTGACCTAACGGTGACAATTACTATTCAAAATGTGGCAACCTTTTCAGTAATACTGAGTTATACATTTAACATGAAAAAACGTGAATCATCCATAGCTTTAAGCCAGAAGGCAGAAGCGAGTGTGTCTGAATGTGAATGCTTTCGGTTACACCATTTTGTGGTTTCTACCGCTGTCTTCCAGAATGACACTGGTACTCTGCTGCTTTCCGTAACAACACAGGCACCAGTTTGAACTCAAAACCTGAAACAGAAGAAATGCCACTCTTTCTCCAGGGTCTTTTCAGAAACTAGATCAAAGTTATAAATTATTCAAGTTTCCTTTTGAGTGGTGCTTTATGTGTGTAACTATCTAGAGAACAAACCCGAAATGTCTGCCCCTGCAGGAGTGTGGACTTTGGGTTCTGTTAGGAGCTGGGGACCTTCAGCAGTTTACAGGCAGGGCCATTTTCTTACACACACCTCGTTTACCCTGTGTTTGTCCCAACTCTGATGGCAAATGCATTTTGCGGGGGTTACGCTTCACAACTCAGGCCTAAAGATCCTCTTAGGGAGATCTCTCTAGCTGAGTAGAAAACTTCTACCCGAAAAGGCGGCGGGTTCTGTGAACCTGAAGAGAAGACTCAGGGTCTCTCTAAAAGCCTTTAAATTACTCCTGGAATTGCAAGTTCCTATTAGTGAGAAAAGAGCATTAAAATAACTTGAAGGTGTATTTTATTGGCAACTTAGAATGCAAAGTATTTTATTTTTAAATTTTTAAAATCTGAAAACAAGCTAGCCTACATTAAATAATATAGTTTCCAAAGCTGAATGTGCTCACTTGGAGCTCGGTTTTCTGCTTGAAACACAAACACAGCTTCCTGACACTCCTAGGTGGGAACACTACTGTTGGATGATCTGTGATTAGATGAACTGATCCATCTCAGTTGGTAACATCCCTTTTTTTTCCTTGGTAAGGGTTTAAAAAATTCTAGAATAGATGCATTTTTCTAGTTTTACACTGACAATTTCATCCCGAATGTCTCCTGGGAGGCATAGACCATGTACAGGAATCCATCTTCATCCTTCTCACTCTCATACACCTCTGAGATGGGTGTGGAGACGCTGACCATGCTGTGGCCATTCACCAGCAGGAAGAAGGCTTGATTAGCATTGAGCTGTAAGCGCCTTCTATCGAAAGAAAACAACATGAAGAAATATTGACAACAATACCAGAAGGATGAAGCATGTGTTAAAATATCACCCACTCTTATCAATAAAATATGAAAATTTTCTAGATGCTCTTGAATCTAATACTTCTCATAAAGCACAGGACATTTCCTTTGATTATACTGACATGAGCTGTAATCACTGAAAGATTACACTTTAGGCTGACTTTAGTATGCGGTCTGAATAGCTGTTACAGTGTCTAATGTGAGAAAGCAGTTCAAATACAGTTTCCAAACTATTCTAAGATCTAAGCCTGTGCCATTTTTTGCCACTCAGTGAGTCTACGTTCTCTTTAGCTTTGCTGTACAAAACCTTAATAACTTGTAACATTGATTTTCAACAGGAAACATCTACATTAGATGTTATGATAAAAGAAACTGGATCTGAAGTCTAGCAAGTAAGAAATATAAAACCTCAAAAAAAGAAACATTTTATAGTTTTAAGTTGAAATGGTTTTAATCAGAACTGAATTCAGCTGAAAAAGATTTTTTTGAAGATTTTAACCAGAACTAAAGATTTATCTGTAAGTTTCAGAAAGAAGAAGAAGTTACTCAAAGGAAATTTATTATAAACCAAAAGTGGCTGCATACCTAATTATCTTGATGAGCTCACTCATGTTGACATGGTCAGGTACAAGGAACTTGGTTTTATCCAGGACAGGAAGCTGCTTCTCACCCTTGTAGCGTTCTATTATCACCTGGAAAGGAAGCCGGAAGTGATTTTAAAATAGTCATCAGGGCCAGGCGCGGTGGCTCACGCCTGTAATCCCAGCACTTTGGGAGGCCAAGGCGGGCAGATCATGAGGTCAGGAGATCATGACTATTCTGGCTAACGCGGTGAAACCCTGTCTCTACTAAAAATACAAAAAAAATTAGCCGGGCATGGTGGCGGGCGCCTATAATCCCAGCTACTCGAGAGGCTGAGGCAGGAGAAAGGCATGAACCCGGGAGGCAGAGCTTGCAGTGAGCCCGAGATCGTGCCACTGCACTCCAGCCTGGGAAACAGAGTGACGCTCCATCTCAGAAAAAAAAAAGTCATCAGGCTGGGCATGGTGGCACATGCCTGTAATCCCAGCACTTTGGGAGGGTGAGGCGAGCAGATCACCTGAGGTCAGGAGTTCGAGACCAGCCTGGTCATCATGGCAAAACCCCGTCTCTACTAAAAATACAAATATTATCCAGGTGTGGCGGCAGGTGCCTGTAATCCCAGCTACTTGGGATGCTGAGACATGAGAATCACTTGAACCCGGGAGGCGGAGGTTGCAGTGAGCTGAGATTGCGCCACTGCACTCCAGCCTAGGGCATAGAGCTAGACTGTCTCCAATAAACAAGTAAGTAAAATAGTCATCAACAATGAAAAACAGATAAAATGCCTCCTACATTTTAACTAGCACAAGCCAAAAGGGGCTTTGAAAAAGCACATTCATTAGTTTCCTCGTAGCTCTCCTGTGAAGAGTGATCATTTGCTAGCTTAGACATCTACCCCTCACAACATACGGTACATGAGAGACGATATGGCTGCCACCAGGTAAGAAGTGGAGGAAAATACTTTGCTATGTATCCTTTGTGTTTCAATTTTGGAACAATGAAAAATACATATCTAGTCAGAAAAAGACCTCAAGCCTTACCGAAGCAGAGAGGCTGGGAGCTAGCATCAAGCACAAAACACCTGAAACTCTCAATTCCAAAACTACCATATCCTGAGATATGGCTGAAGTTCTAATGAAAGTAAATGCATGTGTTTCGGGAGCCGCAGTGGCTCTGAATGGTGGTCCTGGCACATACGGAGGCGAGACTATGCGTTCGAGGCCGACCTGGGCAACATAAAAACCTCTCATCCGTTAAAATAAATAAATAGATAAATAAAGTAAATGCATGTGTTTTAATAAATGTATAAGTTCCTAATTATAGTAATATGCTCAATGTTTTTCCACACTAGAGACATGAAAAAATTATATTTGACAAGGTGAGTAGAGTCTATTATTAGATGGTTCTACAGACAAAGTTTTGTGCATAATGACCTGGTACTTTCATTTTGAGAAAATACTTATTTAAATGAGGTTAAAAATACAAGTATTTGAGGCTGGGTGCGGTAGCTCGTGCCTGTCATCTCAGCACTTTGAGAGGCTGAGGCGGGCGGATCACGAGGTCAGAAGATCGAGACCATCCTGGCTAACATGGTGAAACTCCGTCTCTACTAGAAAAATGCAAACAAAAAAAAAAACTAGCCGGGCGTGGTGGCGGGTGCCTGTAGTCCCAGCTACTTGGGAGGCTGAGGCAGGAGAATGGTGTGAACCCAGGAGGCGGAGCTTGCAGTGAGACGAGATTAGGCCACTGCACTCCAGTCTGGGTGACAGAGCGAGACTCCACCTTAAAAAAAAATTACATATATATATATATATGTATTTGAACTACACAGGGAACAAATATAGTTTCATATTATTAATTTAAATAAATCCATCAGGCCAGTGTGGTGACTCACACCTGTAATCCCAGCACTTTGGGAGGCCGAGGTGGGTGGATCATGAGGTCAAGAGATCAAGACCATCCTGGCCAACATGGTGAAACGCCAT
>NW_012121376.1:2877548-2879441 GCF_000951035.1 Colobus angolensis palliatus
ATCATGAGGTCAAGAGATCAAGACCATCCTGGCCAACATGGTGAAACGCCATCTCTACTAAAAATACAAAAATTAGCTGGGCGTGGCGGCACGTGCCTGTACTCCCAGCTACTCAGGAGGCTGAGGCAGGAGAATGGCGTGAACCCAGGAAGCGGAGCTTGCAGTGAGCCAAGATTGCACCACTACACTCCAGTCTGGGCGACAGAGCAACACTCCGTCTCACAAATAAATAAATACATAATTCATCAGCTCCTCACCATACTTCCTTTCCATGGAGCAAAATATTTTGTTTTTTAATTCTAAACTGCTATAATATCCGACCACAGATGAGCCTCTGAGTCTCATTAGCGTCTGTGTTTACTGAGCGCTGCAGACATCTTCTCTATATACCGTGATTCTTCTACCCTATCATAACAAAGAGAAGTTGAGTGGCAGGAATGGGAAATCTTTACATGCTTCTTTGGGAAAGAAAAATGCTTATTTGTACATTGTTCCATTGTGTGAGACCTACATAGGGTTCTGTGTAAGGCTGAGTCAAGCTGTCATCACCTTCCCTGGTAAGTTTGAAAGCTTTATCTAGCAGGCCTGTTCAGAAGTGTGATATCCACAAGGAAATATCAGTGTGTAGGCTCCACCTGCCTGAGTTTAAGTGGTAGCAGAAATTAGAGGCAGTACAGAAATCTTGGATCCTGAGGTCAGCCACTGGCTCATGCCTATAATCCCAACACTTTGAAAGATCAAGGTGGAGGATCATTTGAGCCCAGGAGTTTGAGATCAGCCTGGGTAACACAGCAAGACCCTGTCTCTACAAAAAAACTTAAAAAAATTAGCCAGGTATGGTGGCGTTCGCCTCTAGTCCCAGATACTCAGGAGGCTGAGGAGGGAGGACTGCTTGAGCACAAGGTGGCTGAGAATGCAGTGAGCTATGATTGCAACACTGCACTCCAGCCTGGGAAACAGAGTGAGACCCTGTCTCTTAAAAAAAAGGATACCTCCTTCTAGGCTGTGAAACTGACACCCAGGGTTTGGCTGTCTGGTGATTCCTATAAAAACCCTGTCAAGTGGATGCACTTATGCAGTGCTCTCCCCTGTGTACATTTGTGACTGAAACCGAGGCCTGAGACTACCTACCGGAATTTTGGTTGGATGCTGCTCTCGAATAAGTCGAACATCTTCTACTCTTTGTTCTGCAATGAAATGAAGAGACAGAAGCATTATTAAGGGCTAGTTTCTTTCCAGCTCTGCTGCTGGTCCTACATCCAAGTTCAGCTGTTAGCTGTGGCACAGCAGAACAGTGAAGTCATCTTTCCTAGAACTTAAAGAAATAAAACATGAACACTTCAAATCTGATAAAGGTTTGTATCTACGGCCAAAGGCAATATAACATACATGGCTCTACATCAGGTGATAGGACACAGACCAGGAATATGGGACAACTAATTTCAAGGAACTGGGAGCCCAAGTTTGTGGACAGATATACAAGGCAGATCCACTGCATGAGTCCCAGTCCTTCCTCTAAAGACCACTACTACCTATAATATTAACTTCAATTTTTGTTAATTTTCCATAGTTGAAAATGGAATCCATTATATGCCTTATAAACCAGGAAATACAATTTTCTCTTATCACTTCCAGCTTTTTAATGATACAGTGCCTAAGAGAAAACTGCTCAAGAGAATGGAGTATGAGCCTGGGCACAGTGGCTCACGCCTGTAATTCCAGCACTTTGGGAGGCCCAGGTGGGCAGATCACTTGAGGTCAGGAGTTCGAGACCAGTCTGGCCTCGAAACCCCGTCCCATCTCTACTAAAAATACAAAAATTAGCCGGGCGTGATGGCACATGCCTGTAATCCCAGCTACTCGGGAGGCTGAGGCAGGAGAATCACTTGAACC
>NW_012121376.1:2880861-2885047 GCF_000951035.1 Colobus angolensis palliatus
TGCATATTCCTATTGAATAAATATGCAAATGATAAATTTAGTGGGCCGGGTGCAGTGGCTCATGCCTGTAATCCCAGTACTTTGGGAGGCCAAGGCGGGTGGATCACGAGGTCAGGAGTTCAAGACCAGCCTGGCCACGATGGTGATACCCCAACTCTACTAAAAATACAAAAATTAGCTGGGCGCGGTGGCAGATGCTTGTAATCCCAGCTACTCGGGAGGCTGAGGCAGGGGAATCGCTTGAACTCGGGAGGCAGAGGTTGCAGTGAGCCAAGATTATGCCACTGTACTCTAGACTGGGTGACAGAGCAAGACTGTCTCAAAATAATAAAAAATAAAAATGATAAATTTAGATATTGTTAATAGTAAAATTAACCTAGTGGCTCTTATCCTTTGACTCCTTCTCTACTTCCCAGCGAGGTTCTCAGTGACCCCTCATCATCACCCCTCCTATTTACGAGACCTCTTCCTATGCCTGTCCTACCCCAGACCCTCTTCACAATAAAAACCTCCATTGTGTCTGTGTAGATTATTTCAGTGTACAGGGAAAATCACGATTTAATTCACTCCAGCAAATAAATGATACCTCTTTCATATATCCTGGAATGTTTCACATTTAAAAGCTTATCCTAATAAATCTAAAAGTAGAAACGTTCAGGCAGAGGGGAAAGATTTTTCTTTTGTTTTTTTTGAGATGGAAGTCTCCCTCTGTTGCCCAGGCTGGATTGCAGTGGCACGATCTCGGCTCACTGCAAGCTCCGTCTTCCAGGTTCACACCATTCTCCTGCCTCAGCCTCCCCAGTAGCTGGGACTACAGGCGTCCACCGCCACGCCCAGCTAATTTTTTGTATTTTTTTAGTAGAGATGGGGTTTCACCATGTTAGCCAGGATGGTCTCAATCTCCTGCCCTTGTGATCCGCCTGCCTCAGCCTCCCAAAGTGCTGGGATTACAGGCTTATGCCACCGCGCCTGGCTAGAAACACTTTTTTAATGTAAGAAACTAGGTTTGGCCAGCTGTGGTGGCTCACGTTTGTAATCCCAGCACTCTGGGAGGCTGAGGCGGGTGGATCACCTGAGGTCAGGAGTTCAAGGCCATCCTGGCCAACATGGTGAAACCATCTTTACTAAAAATACAAAAGTTAGCTGGGCGTGGTGGTGGGCGCCTGTAATCCCAGCTACTCAGGAGGCTAAGGCAGGAGAATCACTTGAACTCAGGAGGCGGAGGTTGCAGTGAGCTGAGATCATGACACTGCACTCCAGCCTGAGTGACAACAGCGTGAGACCCTGTCTCCAAAAAAAAAAAAAAAAGAAAGAAGGAAAAAACAGAAAGGCTTTATGGCTTTATGAAGTTTCAAAGTCAGACACTATAGTGTTTAAAGTTATCTTTACCCTGATTTATTCCCAAAATACGACCTAAAAAGCCAAAAATGATTATTTTCATGAAAGGTGTGAAGTATATAAAAGACAAGTTACTTCCTTAAGCTGTAAAGAATAGCACCCAAGTCTCCCATAGGAGCATCTTAGCAGCCTGTCCAGCAGCAACGAAAACCCAGTGCTGGGCCTGAGGAACTGGCTGTACAGTGCGCACTGATGCTCCACTCATTCTTCGGGAGACAGCTGTTTTAGAGGCTAACAGTATATTCAACAGAAGCATTATGAACAGCACAGTCAATGGCACAGAAGGAGGGCAAGTCTTTTACTCCCTTAGTTTCCTAATGCTGTAATGATCTGTTTTTATTTGTCTTTCTCAACAGACTGACTCCCTCCCCCCCCCCAGTCAAGGACCCAGCTCCAGGCCAAACTGTATTCCCCCAGGGTTTAGGCTTTACATAGAAGATAGTTAATCAACAACTGAATGATTGCTCCAGATGCACACCAAAATCTAATCTCCTTCCCCAGATTCCTTTCTTCTAAAACAAAAAAGAATCCTTAGAAGCCTTTACAAACATTAAAATAAAGGGCAGGAGCCTCAGGTTTCCTATTTTAATGAACACGTTATTTGCAAAGTTGTTTTGAGGCATCTTTAGTGATTTTAAGTACAATTTCAGTTACACATATTTTCCAGGATGTACCTTCTCAGAGAGGAATTGAAGCATTCCCCGTCCCCCAGGCCAGGCATGGTGGCTCACACCTGTAATCCCAGGTCTTTGGGAAGCCAAGGCAGGAGGATCACTTGAGGCCAGGAGTTCAAGACCAGCCTGGGCCACACAGCAACAACAACTCTGTTTTTTTTTTTTTGGTAGAGATGCGGTCTCACTATGTTGCCCAGGCTGGTCTTGAACTCCCGAACGCAAGTGATCCTGCCTTGGCCTCCCAAAGTGCTGGGATTACAGGTGTGAGCCACCATGCCCCACATAATTTTAATTTTTGAAGTTCATTCCAGTTTTCCAGTACATCTCCCAGGACACACTATGTCTCCTGACTCACAGTCTTGGTCCACTTAATATACTGGAAATGATGGCTACCTACTGGAAACTGAGAATTCAGGCCAGGTTAAAGGTACCAGTCCAGACTCTGCCACTAGGTGGACCATGATCTTCATCGCCAGGCCCCACCCAGTTTCTTTAGCTACAAAAGGAAGGGGTGCTTTTCAGTGAGCCTTAAAATCCATTTCAACTTTGAGAACCCTCTCAATCCTGGTAGAGTTTATCAGCAGAGCTATACTCAGTTTTAACCTTAAACTCACTCACTTGGAAAGAGAAAGCACCACTCAAGCTAATGGGGCTAATCTTAGACTCCATAAAGAGGTTCTCTCCAAGGATTCATTTCCCTCACTTACTGTGCTACACATGTCTGAAAATTGTCAGTAATCATGATCAAAATTACCAAAATATTCATGAACTAGAAAGATTTTTTAATTACCAAAATTAGAAGCAAGGAAAGGTAACAGCTGTTAAAAGAGACTTAAGACGTGTCTACAAAGTGACTATTAAAGAGACATTTAAAGGGGAGGGGGCAAAATAAACGTGAGCCAAGGGAAAAACCCTGAAAATACAGTGTATATAAGAAACATACATCGATGGGAAAAAAAAAAATGGGGCATTATTGCTGGTCTACCCTCAGGGCCACTTTTAGGTTCCAGGAAATTCCTTGTTCAGATGTGTTAATCTCACATTTCCTACCGTTACTACCTACTCTTCGCAGACATTTTTCCAGAACAACCCAAAAGTACTATAAGCAAAAAAGAAAATAACTATAGTTTCTGTTATGAGAAAAAAGGCATCTCTCCTACACAAATGTTCCCAGTTAACTTTTCATTGGTGAAAACAAAAGCCAGATCTGAGGTGGGCCGATGAATCGCTTTAGCCCGGGAGGTCGAGGCTGCAGCGGGGTGTGACTGCGCCACTGCACTCCAGCCCAGGTGACAGAGCGGGACCCTGTCTCAAAAACAAAAGAAAGAAAGAAAATCTGCCTTCAATGCTGCTCTCAGGGCTCAATAAGCCTAGACACCAGTAAGAGTTCATTAAGGTCACTAACAAGAAAACTTCTAACAGAAAAGGCACGTCGAAGTCTTGCTAACCAACGGACGGCCTCAAGAGGCTGTTTGAGAAGATATGCTTGGCAAGCCAAGGTCCATTTTCATTTACTGAAGTTTCTCAGGCACGAGAAATAAAATAACGGTCAAGAATGAGACCTGCAAAACTAGATCCAAACTCAAATGAATGCTAAGCTCTTTCTCGACTCCGGGAAACGAGGCAAAAGCAGACACACAGCACCGCTGTGTGGGTCCACTGGGATGCACGTGAACACGGTGCTTCCCTACCAAACCGGTGCCTGGAGCTTCAGCAGAAACTGATACCCGGACCTGCTGCGTTCTCTTGCCCAAAAGGGAAATAATCACTTCGCATCATCTGCGCGGAGTAAATATTGTGATGGTGACACCTGCACGTTTAACCCAATGCCAGGACACCTAAGTTGGGTTTCCAGTCTGAACCGGCGGAAAAGGGCTGTATTCCTGGTGTCAGGGGGAGACCGTAAACGCAAACCCAAGAGAAGTCTCCCAGCCCAGCTCCCGGGCTACACACAGAACTGTCAACACCGCCGTGGGCCGTCCCGGGCGCCGCGGGCCCGGGGGCCCAGCACGTTTCCCTCCTCTCGACCGAGGCACTGGGGTCTGTAAGGGGCACTCGCAGCCGGGCGGGCTCCCTCGACGGGAAAACTCGCCCTGAAGGTGACGCGCTGGGTC
>NW_012121376.1:2886217-2887458 GCF_000951035.1 Colobus angolensis palliatus
CGTGGGTGGCTTCCGGGGAGCGGCCGCTGGTGACCTCCGCCCGCAGTCACTCGACGCCCAGCCTTGGGGCGTCTACGGAACTGCTTTTGTCCCGAGGCCTTCATCCTGGGCGCAGTCCCCTCTCCCAGCCCCGCCGCCGCCGCGCTCGGGACGCTCCTGGTGGCTGTGAGAGCTTCCGTTAGGTCGCCTGCGGTGACGGCCAGGCTGCCCCACGTCGCTAGCCGCCCTGTCCACCCCTCAGCCTCCCAGCCACCAAGCTCGCGGGACACCTTACACTCGTGACAGTTTTTGAGTCTCGGACTCATCTGTAAAAGGGCAGTCATATTTGAGGACTCCAAATGGGCCGCAGTGCGTCAATCACCATGCGATAGTTGGTTACTACTGCCCACCTCTGCCTATGGCCAACGTGTCTCTAGGAACAGCCCTAGATTCTTTGGGGTTTTTTTTGAGATAGGGTCTTGCTCTGTTGCCCAGCCTGGAATGCAGTGGCGCGATCATAGCTCGTGGCGTCCTCGACCTCCTGGGCTCAAGCCTCCCGAGAAGCTCCAGGCTGGTCTTGAACTCCTGGACTCAAGCGACCGTCCCGCCTCGGCCTCCTTCAGAGTTGGGATTACAGGCGTGAGCCACTGCTCCCGGCTATTTGGCTGTTTTTGTTCTTTACTATCTAATACTTTGAAAGAGCCCCATAGTTCCAGGATTTCTCCTTTTGACTTTGTAAAAGCCTTTCTTCTATCTCAATTGGATAAAGTAATTGGATTAGGCTGATACAATCTACACTGTGAGCTTGAAACATGCAAAACATACGAAAATAGCCAGGGATGGTGGCTCTCGCCTGTAATCCCAGCTCTTATGGAGGCAGAGGCTGGAGGATCTCTTGAGCCCAGGAGTTCGAGCCCTGCCTGGGCAACATAGCAAGACCCGGTTCTCCACAAAAAACAAAAAGTATGAAACCATATTTCTCGCGCTGTGCGGTGACACACACCTGTAATTCCAGCATTTTGGGAGGCAAAGGCAGGAGGATCACGAGGTCAAGAGTTAGAGACCAGCCTGGTCAACATGGTGAAACCCCATCGCTACTAAAAATACAAAAATTAGCTGGGTGTGGTGGTGAGTGTCTGTAATCCCAGCTACTCGGGAGGCTGAGGCAGGAGAATCTCTTGAAACCGGAAGGTGGAGGTTGCAGTGAACCGAGATCGTGCCATTGCACTCCAGCCTGGGGGAAAGAGCAAAACTCCGTCTCA
>NW_012121376.1:2887783-2890427 GCF_000951035.1 Colobus angolensis palliatus
TGGAGTGCAGTGGCGGGATCTCAGCTCACTGCAACCTCTGCCTCCCGGGTTCAAGCGATTCTCCTGCCTCAGCCTCCCCAGTAGCTGGGATGGCAGGCACTCGCCACCACACCCAGCTAATTTTTGTATTTGTAGCAGAGACAGGGTTTCACCATGTTGGCCAGGCTGGTCTTGAACTCCCGACCTCAGGTGATCCACATGCCCAGGCCTCCCAGTGTGCTGGGATTACAGGCGTGAGCCACCGCGCCCGGCCAATCCTACCACTCTTTGTGAAATAAAGGTGCTTTTGTGCAGGTGGCACTTTCTGTCCCTGATTTTTTTTTTTTTTTTTTTTTTTGGTCATAGTTCTTTACTTCGGACATCTCTGACCGTCATACAATTAATAAAGAAGAATACTTAAACATTATCTCTGGTTTCCAGATTCCCAATTTTTTAACCTCTAAAGCTGTGCCTTCACGTGATCCAGGACAGAGTTCAGAAGATGTCTATAGTCTGTTGGTATGTATTCTGTGAAAATAGAAAAAATTTCCAGTAAGCACATATTATGTACCTACCTTCTATCAAACATAAAATTATCAGTTTTGAAGTCTTAAAAGATAGTGGAATCTGTGTTGGTTTCTTTTCTGGATTTTTATGATATTAAGTATTGACTGGTGAGTGCGTTCTTGGCTGAATTGCTGCTTTGTAAGAAATGGGCTTTTTCTTTCTCTTGCTGGACAACTGTTCCAAATGCAAGAAGAAGGGAAAAAATCGATATCTGGCATATGGAGATGGGGGAGGGGAAGCAGAGTCTCAAATTTTCCTACCCTTGGGCATCCATAAAGCTTTACCAAACCACTCCAGGCCTTGGCCTCATGGCCAGAGGAAGTAGCATCGATGGTTGTGTAGTCATGGGCCAGGGTTACTCTGCGTGTTTTTAAAATACAGAAGTGGAGTCCACATTTGCAAATCTGTTACACTTCTATGCCTAACTTCTACTTCCAACTTGAATCTAAAGCCACATATCCTTCCATAGCTCTCAGAAAAGAATCCAAAGCGATTGGGGTATAAAGGTGGCTCATAGGTTTCATCCCCGTGTAAGAATTACACATTTAGTTAATATACAATTATATATAGTATATATTATAATAATGTACACTCATATACAAATAAATATAAATTAAGAAACAACTTCATGTAACTTTTGGAAGCATAAGTATGCTTGAGTATGAAACATTTCATGTGACCCAAAAGACTGCAGTTTAGTAGAAATTTAATGTAGTGAACAATATTCGGAGTGGTAAATTAATATTACTCATGAATCATTTTAACCTAGTTAATGTAAGCATAGTGTAATATAAACGTTAATGTTCCCTGTAATAATCCACATAAAGTAGAAAAGCAAGAACACATCGTTCATTTTAATTTACTCAGTGTTTTCTCTAGGAATTTCACGGCGCCTTTAAACTACCAAATAATTATTCATTCTTGAAAGCCCAGCAGTGGCACCCTATTCCTTTTTTCATACCATGAAATGACCATAACCATGGGGAAGTGATGTAACTGCTAAGAATTGAATGCGATGGCCCAGCATGAGTGATGTAAGTGGCTGTAAATCATGCTGTCTAGCTGTGTGTAAGAACCTGTCAAATGAATCACAAAACATAAACCTGCCCTACAGAAGGCATCGGGGTTATTTTTTGCCACACTCAATATGGACGGCAAGTCATGTGGAGAATTTGCTCGGGGCCTCTGGCCTGCTCGGCCTCTCCCTCCTCTCGTCTTTCTGATTGGAAGAGAGAGGCCACCGGCTTTGTTTTCTGCACCACTATAGGCCCAGTGTCCTATCCATCGTGGTGTCATCGCTTTGCTCTTGAGAGCAAGTAAACAAACAAGTATTGCTCAAGAGGAGTGCAGGGAGCTATTCTCAGAAAGGATTTGGTCAGGAGGATTTAGAGGTTGACACTGAATAGACTGCAGTTTTCAGGGAATGTTAAGTAGCCAGAGCAGGCTGTATGTTGAGTGTCCCCCTCCCCAGGGAGGTTTGGCCTCTGTTCAGCTTCAAGAATCTGCAAAGTAGAACGCGTGGTAAAGCGTTGACAAATCAGTCACGCGACCCGCAGCTGTTTCTTAAATGAGTGTGTAACACCTGAGGTTCCACCATGTTTTTGTTTGCCTGTTTGTTTACTTCTAATCAAATTCTCTAGGACTGCTGTGTTTATAGCTTTTGCTCCATTCCGGGACTGTTAAAGTGTACAACTGTGGGGGCTCCATCAGCCCGCTTATTTTAAACTGCGACCCTCTTGTTCAACGTTTGAGTATTTTCCCTTCTTTCCAGTTAGTGTGACTAGTTCTTTTGAGCAGTGGGTAAGATCCCATTTTTTCACATCCGGATTTTGAGAACTGATTGGGATACAGTTAACGTGGTTTTCTTTCTTTTTTCTTTTCTTTTTTTTTTTTTTGAGACAGAGTCTCGCTCTGTCGCCCAGGCTGGAGTGCAGTGGTGCGATCTTGGCTCACTGCAAGCTCCGTCTCCTGGGTTCACACCATTCTCCTGCCTCAGCCTCCCCAGTAGCTGGGACTACAGGTGCCCGCCACCACGTCTGTCTCATTTTTTTGTATTTTTAGTAGACACGGGCTATGGTTTTCATCCATAGCCAGGATG
>NW_012121376.1:2890497-2892794 GCF_000951035.1 Colobus angolensis palliatus
TTCACCGTGTTAGCCAGGATGGTCTCGATCTCCCGACCCCGTGATCCGCCCGCCTCGGCCTCCCAAAGTGCTGGGATTACAGGCGTGAGCCACCATGCGGCCCAGTTAATGTGGTTTTCTTCAGTCCAGGAAATACTACTTGTGACCTTTGAGGCAACCAATTGGAAAATGCCCAGCCCTATATTCGACTTACTTCCTTAGATGTTATCAGTTCTCACTAACAAAGAGGTCATTATTGTAAAGCCTCATCATAGTGTTAAAACAAATGATCTCTTCTATCTAGTTCTTCCTCGTTTTAGAATGCACGCACCCTCCTTATTCTTTAAAGGATACATTTCTACATAAAGGATTGTAAACGTGTTCTGAGGACATATTAAGCTGTCAGGATTCAATGTGTAGTACTTTTCTGCTGGCACTGTCTTTCCCCTTGGGTTCCTTCCCACAAATAGGTGTTGCTGAAGCTCTCACAGTCATTCTTTTCTTTCTATTATGATTATTTTTATAGAGATGAGGTTTCACTGTGTTGCCCAAGCTAGTCTCCTGGGCTCAAGCAATCTTCCCCACTCAGCATCCCAAAGTGTTGGGATTCTGGGTGTGAGCCACCACGCCCAGCCTTTTCATTCTATCCTGATGGTCAATTTTAATTCCATCCTTCCACAGCTTTGGGTTCACGGCCTTCCGTTATTCTTGTCGTCTGTCTTTTGTCCCTCTAATCTTGTGCTTTTCATCCTTGGTTATTAATATATCACCAACCATCTTCTATGGTTACCATTTTCTTTCAAACAGCTCATTTTTTATTTAAGGTATCTTAAAATAGCTTTGCCATAAGCAGTAATGACCCTGCAATCATAAATTTGATGTGCTAGTTACATGTATCAAATACTAAACCAGAACAAAGGCCGGGCGCAGTGGCATCCTAGCACTTTGGGAGGCTGAGGTGGGTGGATCGCCTGAGGTCGGAAATTCGAGACCAGCCTGGCCAACATGGCAAAAAAACCCGTCTCTGTTAAAAATACAAAAATTAGCCAAGTGTGGTGGCACTCACCTGTAATCCCAGCTACTTGGGGAGGCTGAGGCAGGAGAATAGCTTGAACCTGGGAGGCGGGGGCTGCAGTGAGCTGAGATTGTGCCACTGCACTCCAGCCGGGGTAACAGCCTCAAAAAAAATAACTCAGTCTCAAAATAAAATAAAATAAAATAAAATGTTTCTGTACCACATAAAATCATCCTGCATACAATTCGTTTGCATACGATGCTGCTCACTGAGGCCTGAGCTGGCTTCCCAAAACACCACTTTGATCACTGTGTCATTCCCGAATTTGTGAGGGCTTCATCTGGTGTTCCACAAGTTCACATTCTTCTTTTATTTTCTTCATATTTTCTTTTATCTCTTTTTCTTGTCATTTTTCATTTCCATCCTATATTTTCAGCTTCTGCTCAGATCACACGCTGGACTGAACCAGCCTCCTGTTTCCCTCGGGCCTCCTGAGTACCTGATCTCCGGCAGGTGATGCTCCTTCCCAGCATTGTCTATACCATTGCCTTGAGAACTCCCTTCCTGGCCTCTCCTGCTAAGTGAGCCAGGGACAACCAGTTGTCCTTTTTTTCTTTTTCTTTTTTTTGAGACAGAGTCTTGCTCTGTCACCTAGGCTGGAGTGCAGTGGCTCAATCTCTGCTCACTGCAACTTCTGCCTCCCAGGTTCAAGCAATTCTCCTGCCTCAGCCTCCCGAGTAGCTGGGATTACAGGTGCCCACTACCACGCCTGGCTAATTTTTGTATTTTTTTAGTAGAGACAAGGTTTCACCATGTTGGCCAGGCTGATCTTGAACTCCCAGCCTCAGGTGAGCCGCCCGCCTTGGCCTCCCAAAGTGCTGGGATTACAGGCGTGAGCCACCACGCCTGGCCACTGTCCTTTTTTTCTAGAACATTCTCCCATCAAGTGTTCTCCTCCTGGCTAACTCCAAATTTTCCTTTGATTTCTAAATGTCATTTCCTCAAAGAACCTTTGATCATCGAAAGTCTGGTCTCTGTTATAAGATCTTGTTAGTTTTACTTATTGTTAGAGCATTACAATTTATAATTTATGTATTTATCTGTGTGGTCACTTGTTTAATGGCTGATCTCCCTGGTAGATAGCAGGATGTTATTAGTTGAAACAATTTTCTTTTTTTGAGATAGAGTTTTGCTCTGTTGTCCAGGCTGGAGTGCAGTTGCACGATCTTGGCTCACTGCAAGCTCCACCTCCCGGGCTCACACCATTCTCCTGCCTCAGTCTCCTGAGTAGCTGGGACTACAG
>NW_012121376.1:2894571-2895839 GCF_000951035.1 Colobus angolensis palliatus
TTTTTTTTTTTTGTTTGAGCTGTAGTCTTGCCCTGTTGTCCAGACTGGAGTGCAGTGGTGTGATCACAGCTCACTGGAGCCACCAACTCCTGGCTCAAGCGATCCTCCTGCCTCTGCCTCCCGAGTAGGCACCACCATGCCCGGCTAATTTTTTAAATTATTTGTAGAGATGGGGGCCTGTGTTGCCCAGGCTGGAGTGCAGTGGCGCCATCGCGGGTCACTGCAGCCTCGGCTTCCTGGGATCAAGCGATCCTCTTGCCTCAGCCTCTCTTTTTAAAATTTGGATTGTTTTGTAGACGGGGTCTCACTATGTACTTAGGCTGGTCTCCAACTCCTGGGCTTAACCAATCTGCCCGCTTCGGCCTCCCAAAGTGTTAGAATTACAGGCTCCTGGTCTGTGTGGCTTTTTTTTTTTTTAAAGAGGGTTTCAACATGTTGGTCAGGCTGGTCTCAAACTCCTGACCTCAGGTGATCCACCCGTCTCCGCCTCACAGTGCTGGGATTACAGACGTGAGCCGCTGCGCCCAGCCATTTGTGGCTATTTTTGTTTTTTGTTTTTTTTGGAGGCAGGATCAAGCTGTGTTGCCCAGGCTGGAGTGCAGTGGCGCCATCGCGGGTCACTGCAGCCTCGGCTTCCTGGGATCAAACGATCCTCTTGCCTCAGCCTCTCTTTTTAAAATTTGGATTGTTTTGTAGACGGGGTCTCGCTGTGTTGCCCAGGCTGGTCTCGAGCTCCTGGCCTCGATTTATACTCCCGCCTGGGCCTCCAAGAGATGGGGTCCGAGGCAAGCCCACACGCGCGGCTGCTCTGGTCAGAGGACGCCTTCGTGGTCACCACCCGCGTACCTGGGAGACGACCCCGCTCCGCGGCCTCGGCGGGGCCCAGTTGGAGCGGGTGTGCGCGGTTTCCGGCAGCTGCAGGAACTGGCGCCGTTTGGGCGGCGCCGCGTGGCAGGGCCTCCCTTTCCAGACTGGGCGCGCATCCTCGGATCTCCTGGGCCGCGCTGGCCGCCGCCCCTCCAAGTCCTCCCGGCGGCTTCCGCAGGGAGCTCGGGACCCCCGAAGGTCCCTGCAGAGCCCCGCGGCGCGGGCCTTTTGGTTACCATAAGGCGGACACGATGGAACGCCCGTTGTTTCGATGAACAAAAGGGTTTCTAGACGCTCTTTGGGGTTCTGGCTGCTGTCTCTGTATTTGGAGGTTGTAAAACGCATCTTCCTACTCACGGGCCGGCGGGGCACAATTTCGGGTGCCGAAAGCGGGGCACACG